>NC_085104.1:354016-369016 GCF_963422355.1 Corticium candelabrum
CACACACACACACACACACACACACACACACACACACACACACACACACACACACACACACACACACACACACACACACACACACACACACACACACACACACACACACACACACACACACACACACACACACACACACACACACACACACACACACACACACACACACACACACACACACACACACACACACACACACACACACACACACACACACACACACACACACACACACACACACACACACACACACACACACACACACACACACACACACACACACACACACACACACACACACACACACACACACACACACACACACACACACACACACACACACACACACACACACACACACACACACACACACACACACACACACACACACACACACACACACACACACACACACACACACACACACACACACACACACACACACACACACACACACACACACACACACACACACACACACACACACACACACACACACACACACACACACACACACACACACACACACACAAGCCCATCTCACTCAATAAACAAGTTTCCCACTGACAATCAATTTATCTCAACACTGACCTTGGACTGCCATGTTACTCAACGCCGCAGCACAATAGAACTGAATATCGGGATCCCGTGACTGAATCAATGACACAAAGATAGGAATAGCTCCGCAACGAGCCAACTCAAACCGATTAGATTCTAAAAACAAATATTGCTCACTTTATCATTGGTAATTAAACAGTGATAGGCGCAAGTTGTACCAAGATGAGTGAGGTTAAGGAGGGCACCGGTTGCATTTCGTTGCACTCGTGAGTCACGAGAACAAGCGAGCTTTAGGAGAGAAGGAACGGCACCTTGATTTACAATCTCATATTTGTTGTGTTCTAAACAGTACATTTTGTCATAAACATAATTCACTCTAATCAATAGTCTAATGTATTGTGAGATGCATCCCTCCAATACAATAGTCTCGTGTATTGTGAGATGCATCCCTCCAATACAATAGTCTAGTGTATTGTGAGATGCATCCCTCCAATACAATAGTCTAATGTATTGTGAGATGCATCCCTCCAATACAATAGTCTAATGTATTGTGAGATGCATCCCTCCAATACAATAGTCTAGTGTGTTGTGAGATGCATCCCTCCAATACGATAGTCTAGTGAATTGTGAGATGCATCCCTCCAATACAATAGTCTAGTGAACTGTGAGATGCATCCCTCCAATACAATAGTCTAATGTATTGTGAGATGCAGCCCTCCAATACAATAGTCTAGTGTATTGTGAGATGCATCCCTCCAATACAATAGTCTAGTGAATTGTGAGATGCATCCCTCTAATACAATAGTCTAGTGTATTGTGAGATGCATCCTTCCAATACAATAGTCTAGTGTATTGTGAGATGCATCCCTCCAATACAATAGTCTAGTGTATTGTGAGATGCATCCCTCCAATACAATAGTCTAGTGTATTGTGAGATGCATCCCTCCAATACAATAGTCTAGTGTCCATTTCTTTAATACAAAATCAAAAAACCGTACCTGAAGTGGCGAGTGTCGTCATGCAACCACAAGCATTACACTGCACATCAACATTATCAGAAGACAAACATGCAGTCAGCGCTTGCAGAGCACCGGCTCGCACAATGGCATTCTTATTCTCAACTGCAATACAATACACAACAAATGGCAAACTTCACCTCAAATCATGATGTACCAGTCACCCTTTACCTGGTCCAAACAAAGCAAAATTACTAAGAGCTAATGATGATGCAGTCTGAACCTCGGGGTCTGGATACTGTACAAGAGCAATAAGAGGCTCAAGCATGTCATTTGTCACGGTACTTGTCACTACAACAAATAATATAAAATAGTTAATTAATTAATTAATTAATTAATTCCTGTTAAACCAAACTGCAGTTTTTATTACTTGGGACTAAGACATGATAAAACTCCTTGTTAAACTTACAAGTGAGTATACATTGTGTGTGTGCATGCAAGCACACATAGGTGTGTGCATGTGTGCCAAACAACTGAAAGTAAATTAACAAATAAATAAATAAAACACAACAAAATAGACAGACAACAAGCAGACAAACAGACAGACAAAGACAGACAGACAGACAGACAGATAGACAGACAAACAGACAGACAGAGAGACAGATGCGGGAGCGTGGCTCTTGACAGTACCATCATCATCATGGCATGCATTATCTCCGTGCGATTTTTGCTTGGCATCCTTGATGAGACTGGGCTGCCAAATGCCTTTGGCTTCTGGTCAGTGTGACTGTGGGAAAGAATTAGACTCAGATGAATACCACCTAATAACATGTAAGACTGGGGGCGGCCCGGTAATCAGCCATAACAACATGGTTTCAGCATGGTCAGACTGTTTGAGTCAACTGCAATTACATCACGTAAAAGAACCCAGAGAAAGGTATGTCAATTCTGAAGACAGATCAGACATAGTCGTATTTGATTCGGCATCGGGGTGGATCTTGAATTGGATATTGCTCTAGCGCATCCCTGGAGTAGTGAAATAGAAGGTTTATCAGCTACAACTCAGAGAGCAGCGGCAACCAGAAGAGAAAATCTGAAGATCAAAAAGTACGACCAGGAGCTCTTGCCTGGAGGTTTTCGACCAACATTTGTGCCTATAGTCTTCAAACATTTTGGCTGTTGGGGAGAGAAAGCTGAAGACTATTTGAAGAAACTGTCACAGCTATCGGAAAGACGAAGACGGAAAGCCAAACGCATCAACCTTCAAGACATACTGGAGATCTGTGTTTTCTGTGTGTCTACAACGATCAAATGCTAGAGTGACTGACAGACAAATAAAGAAGATTGTTTCAAGAGACAGCCACATAAACATAAATAGTTGTACGTAGAACCAAGCCCTATTGGCTTGGGTATATGTATTGACAGACAGACAGACAGATAGACAGACAGACAGACAGACAGACAGACAGACAGACAGGCAGGCAGGCAGACAGTTGTGGAACTTTACATAGTTACCTTGCTAGCATTGTATTATAGATGCATGTTTCAAATAAATGTTATTTGACAAACAGACAGACAGACAGACAGATGGACAGACAGTCAAACAGTAATGCAAATTAATTAATTAAAATAAAACAGCCACCACATCAAACATCAACCCTGAACTTACTTTTCTCACTAATCTCTGAATAACAAAGTGCAGCCGACCTCTTCAGATCTACATTATCCGAACATGCCAGAGTCCTCAGAGCCCTCACTCTCTCATCACTCAGCACACTTCCGCCATCATCTAACACACCAACACATCATGTGTACACACACACACACACACACACACACACACACACACACACACACACACACACACACACACACACACACACACAGTGACACACACACACACACACACACACACACACACACACACACACACACACACACACACACACACACACACACACAGTGACACACACACACACACACACACACACACACACACACACACACACACACACACACACACACACACACACACACACACACACACACACACACACACACACACACACACACACACACCTGTCTGTAAGAATCTCAGTAAATCATTGATCGCGTCTCGTTCACTCTCGAGCAGTAAAGGTTCATACAATTCGTTCGCACTCTTTTTCTTTCTCTTACGTGGAAGACATCCGCAACAGTTTTCCGGCATCTCGCGAATTCTCCAGACACCAAAATACCAATAGCGTATTGCGCATGCGCAATATATTCTAAGATTTGATGCAATGCCAGAAGACGGGTATTCGAACAAGCGAGGCAGATTACGGAGGTGGTAGTTTGTCTTTTGTCTTTTGTATTTTGTTTGTAGTTGATTTGAATGCTAAATGTTTAGTCGATCACGTGATCGCGAGCGTAGAGAGCGAGCGAGTGGTGGTAGAGATGGTAGGCGAGCGCGAGTGAGCCGTTGGGATCGTAGCAAGAGTAGAGAGAGAAAGGAGGCTCGAGATCGGGGTGGACGACGCGAGGAGAAGCACGATGTGTCTCGGTCACGTGATGAGAGGAAGGAGTCACGTGACGAACGAGGGAGACCGAAAGAGAGAGAGCAGCGGCAGTTTGAGGAGCGGGATAAACAGAGGAGAGATCAGAGAGACAATTGGAATAGAAATGGCCAGGCTTTCCGTCCCGATATGAGGAATTTTCGAAGACCTTTTGGTGAGTGGGGGCGTGGTCGACCTTGGGATGACAGACCAGCGACCAGAGGGAGAGGAAGAGGAAGAGGAAGAGGCGTATTTGCCAAAGAAATTGATAGACTCAAACCGGAAGACGTACCAAGACATGGAAACTATTTCTTGGTATGGTGGATCTTGAATGTGTGTGTGTGTGTGTGTGTGTGTGTGTGTGTGTGTGTGTGTGTGTGTGTGTGTGTGTGTGTGTGTCAAATGTATCTGTAGTGTTGACATGATCATTTTTGCATCTTCTTTTCAGCACGACAACCGCACTGATGCCGAAGCAATGGCACGACAAACGAGGAGACGACAAGCAATGTCTCGGTCAAGTCCTGACCGTTGGGGCCACGACAAGTTCTCCATCCTGGAAGAAGAGGAAAAGATAGAAAAAGAAAAACTAGCAGAAGCACAAGAAATGCAGCAAGAGATGGAAGTAGCTGCTGTAGAAGGAGCAGAAGGAAATGGTGTGCATCAACCTTCCACAGAAGAGGAAATGACAGACATGACACAAACACATGTGGACATGGACGCAGTAAACTGTGAACAAACTGCTAGTTTACAGCCAACGAATGAGTAGAATGACTTCATGAGGAGTCATGTGGTTATGAGAACAATGGCTTTAGCTAATGATAGTTCCTACATCAACAATAGTGTCATGACTATACATGGTGTATAGTGTATAGTGTATGGGGTCTTATGGGTCTGTTGTGCTAACCACATGGTTGTTGTTGTCTATGTTGGTGAGATGGGGAGACGACAGAGTTCCGACGCAATGTTTCTTTGCTGGAGGGCTGTTGTCTGGTGCATCTTTCTTTGGTTCTAACACCTGTAGAGCAGCAACAAAGTCTGAGGCACTGTCAACGGAAGGATACATCTCAATACGTTAGAGTATTCATGGTATTGGAAGGATGCATCTCACAATACACTAGACTATTGTATTGGAGGGATGCATCTCACAATACACTAGACTATGGTATTGGAAGGATGCATCTCACAATACATTAGACTATTGTATTGGAGGGATGCATCTCACAATATACAACAACAACAATGAACTCATTTATTAGATAAACGAGGAGCACCTCACTAATACATGGCCATCACACTTAACAATAATGCGGCGCCAGTAAAGTAATAGTAAAAGCTCTAACAAGTAATGTACAACTAAAATAACTAAACTAGGATAAACAGAACTAGATATTGTTCCTGGCTAACCATATTTTAAGAGATTCTTCAACTGTCACTTTTACAATTGATGATAATAGTTGACGTTGATTGTGAGGAGGAATAGAGATGACATCAAGGAAGGGGAGAAGACTTGGAGTATCAATAAAGCCTCTAGATCCTATTTGAATATTTAGTTGCTTACAGGTGAAGCCTTTTGATTTGATGGTCATCATGAAGTCTGTATACCGTTCTGATTTTCTTTTATTTGCATCAAAAAAGTTTGTTTCGAAAGGGATTGTTAGTTCTATGACATAAATTTGAGCGTATGATTATTCCAAATCAACATGTCAGGCCTTTGTGCAGTAGGAATGATGTCAGATGGAAATTTTACTTCACAGTCTTTTAAATCAGCAAAGATGTTGAATTGATGTGGTAGATGGTTAATAGCCGCATTATAGAGAAGACTGAGAACAGAGTCGTGACGTTGATTGTAATGACGACATTGTAAGAGGACTGAGCAATTATTGAGAACGTGAAGAAGGGTTTGACGTTGATGACATAGAGGACATTTATCACAAGAACGTTTACTCCATAGGACAAGATTAGCATTTGAAGGGAGGGTATCAGAAATGGCATTGAGGACAAAAGAGAGTTGATGACCGGGAAGACAAGAGACAACATTTGCCCAGACGTCAGATGAACAGTTCTCTAGACGGAAGATGGATCCCTGGACATGTAGATTCTTAGTTCTTGCAAGAAGTTGTTTTTGGTGTTCCTCCTTTAGTCTTGATTTGGTGATGTCACTCAATTTTGCTGCAGAAGCACCTGGTGTTTCAGATAGTGACTTTGCTGCTTCTCTAAAAGCAGAGAATCTGTTACTATACGATTTATTATATGCTTGACTGGTGGCCAAAGAGCGGACACAGTTGTCATGTGAGGATAAGAGACGGGCAGATTTTGAAGACTGGAGGGAGATGGAAGACGTAGACAAACGGGGTAAGCCAAGACCAGCATTTTGTGGGAGGAGGTAGAAGATGGCAGTACAGGCCGAGCGACGAAGTTTACACCATTTCTTGAGGTAAGATGTAACAATTCTATCTAATTCAGATTGCAGCCAGCTTGGTGAAAGAGGAAGTAGAGACAGGTACCACGACAATCTTGGGAAGATTCCATTTTGGTACAATTTTAGTTTCCACCGACAACTAACAGGGCAATTGTCCAATTTCTGCATCAAAGTCTTTGCCTTGCTTATTAGAGAAGATTTGAAATTATCATCAGACAAGTTTCCATTGATTGGCATTCCAAGGAAAATGAAAGACTCAGAACCAAGAAAGGGAACAGACTCATTAGAAATTGAAACCGAAGGATCACGAAGATGGAATTTGAGTTTAAAACTCAGACCTAAACAGCTGCATTTGGACATTTTAATGGTCAGTTGGGACCACTGGCACCAGTCAGACACAATATTACACAAACGCTGTAAACCAGAAGGCGACTTTGATACTAGGGTAACGTCATCAGCAAACAGAAGAGCATTGATCTTGTGAGATGAACCACTAAGCGTGTAACCAAAAGGCTGAGTCTTCAACATCATAACGAGTGTGTTTATGACGGTGTTAAAACAATGACCGAAAACGGGTCACCTTGGAGCACTCCAATATTGCAGGGCAACATGGATGTTGCCCACTTCACAGTGGAAACTTGTAGCTGAAGGTTTGAATATATGTTGGTGATGACGGACAGTAGATGGTCTGGAGCATCATAGAGTCTTTATAAAGCATTGTAAAATGAGCCAATGTGGGACAGAACCATAGGCATTGGCAAAGTCAAGCCAACATATTGATAAAGCGTGTCGACTTCTTTTAGCATCAGCAATAGCTGACCTTAGCTTGTACTGATGTTCCTCTGTGCCACATATACCAGGAAGAAAAGCTTTCTGAATTGATGTATCGAAGAATTTATTTTCCAACATAAATTGGCACCATCGATCCTTGAGCATAGAGGTGTATATCTTACCAATACACGGTGTTAAGGCAATAGGTCTAAATAAAGAAGGATCGTGGG
Source organism: Corticium candelabrum (assembly GCF_963422355.1). Classification (NCBI taxonomy): domain Eukaryota; kingdom Metazoa; phylum Porifera; class Homoscleromorpha; order Homosclerophorida; family Plakinidae; genus Corticium; species Corticium candelabrum. Next base: position 361,485 of record NC_085104.1, read on the forward strand.
GATCTTTGGATGCAGCAGGCTTGGCAAAGAGACGTATGACACCAGTTTTCCAAAGTTGTGGGATGGAGGCAGAAAGCCAGCAACAATTAAATAGATCCAGCAGTGCAGGCAGTAGAGAAGGACACATCTTGAATACAAGATAGGATAACCCATCCAGAGGACTCGGAGCTGCAGAATTTCGAGTAGATTTGATTTTCTTAAGAATCTCAGAAGTTGAAAATGGACGAATATCAAAGTCACGAGAAGGAGGTCGAGGAGAAGACACACCAGAAGGAAGCACAGGAGGGGGAGGAAGAGACTGTTTGGAGTAAGTAGACTGGAAGAAAGTATAGGCTTCATCAGCAGAAAACTGTGGCAGTACGTTAGAGGTGTCAGAGTCATCAGAGAACAAATCCTTAGAGAACTTCCAAAAGTTGGTTGAACAGCGTTTATTAGCATTTCTAGCAGAAGACTTGAGATCCCGTTTATTCATGACAGCTTTCAGTTTACTATGACGTCTAATTAGTTGGTGAAATTGACGAGCAAATGATGTCAATTCTGCTAGAGACGGCCCTTGTCGTTTGGCTTGACGAAATTTGTGTCTAACTTCATTCTTAGTAGACCTCAGAGCATCCAGTTGAGCTTGATTGTTGGCAGGTTTCCGTTTGCGCTTACGAGTAGAAGAACGGTGGCATCCAAAGCGTGATTTCAGATCATAATACAGACGTTCGCGTATGACTTGATATTTAGATTCAACACCAACTGCTTCCAAAACATTTGGGACAACAGCAGACTGTACCCAGTCATTCACATCAGACCACATTTTAACATCAGAGGCGGGAGGAAGACGGAGTCGTGGCAGAAAATTATCGCAATGAGAAGAAAAGGTGCTCTGTATACTATTGTATTCGAAGGATGCATCTCACAATACACTAGACTATTGTATTGGAAGAATGCATCTCACAATACACTAGACTATTGTATTGGAGGGATGCATCTCACAATACACATAAAGAACTCATTTATTAGATAAACGAGGAGCACCTCACTAATACATAGATTATTTTATTGGAGGGATGCATCTCACAATACACTAGACTATTGTATTGGAGGGATGCATCTCACAATACACTAGACTATTGTATTAAAGGGATGCATCTCACAATACACTAGACTGTTGTATTGGAGGGATGCATCTCACAATACACTAGACTATTGTATTGGAGGGATGCATCTCTCAATACACTAGACTATTGTATTGAAGGGATGCATCTCACAATACACTAGACTATTGTATTGAAGAGATGCATCTCACAATACACTAGACTGTTGTATTGGAGGGATGCATCTCACAATACACTAGACTACTATTGTATTGCATGGAGAGATGCATCTCAATACACTAGACTATTTCTTACCGGCTCTTGTGAAGGGATGAGGATTTCACGGTCAACAAGAGGAGCTGGAGCTGAAGACACACCATCATCAGCTGATGAATAAGCAACCATCTCATCATCACTCCCTTTCCTATCACTCCCATTATCATCACTTAAATCACCATTTTCTCCTTTTAGTTCCTGCTGAGTGGCTGGTTTGATATCAAGAGATTGATCTTTCTCACACTTTGCATTTGTCGTCTTTGACTTCTCAGCTCTCTTTATGGTTTCTTTTAGCTCCACTTCAATATGTTCTAGTTTGGTATGTAGCTGGTGTTCCTGAGTAATGTAGGAGTAGTTGATAACAACCATGCAGACAGACAGAACACAAAACATGCCACACACACACACACACACACACACACACACACACACACACACACACAGACACACAACAAACCATTGATTTCAGAGCATCAATCTTTTCGTCATCTTTTGCCTTTTCGTTCTCTCTTGTGTGTCGCATCTTGTCCATCTCGCATCGTAGACTTTCACATTGTCCCTGCATTCTGCTGAGCTCTACTTTCATTTCTTCCAACTTTTTCTCCGCCTCGTCTCTCTGCTCTGCGTGTTCTTTCACTAGTTCGTGTCCTTGTCTGACCATCCCTACACTCTGTTGGTATTGTTCTTTCATAGTAGACAGTTGGCTCTCTAGCTGTTTACTCAAGTCTTGTTGTCGTTTTAGTTCTTTGTCTATGCAACTGACAGACTTGCTGTCAACATCACTGGGGCACTAAACAGTGAGGCATAGTCACACACACACACACACACACACACACACACACACACACACACACACACACACACACACACACACACACACACACACACAAACACACACACACACACACACACACACACACACACACACACACACACACACACACACACACACTGTAATGACAGTCTGGTGACATGTTACCAGTTTGCCTTTTGTTCGTTGTGTTGACGTGTTTCTACCATTGTTGGCAAGTTCAACGCGTAGCGACACTATCTCTGTACTTCTGCTTTGTAGTTCTCTCTCGTATGCAGCCACTTGACATTCTTGGTGACTGTTGACATACATGAGCTTCCTGTTCAGCTTTATTGCAGCTTTCACTAACAAACATTTATAAAAAAAATCAATCAGTACATCAATTCCAATCAATCATCTGTCTGTCTGTCTGTCTGTCTGTCTTTCCATCCATCTGTCTGTCTGTCTGTCTGTCTGTCTGTCAACATAAGAAATCAATCTAACCATTAGCATCCAGCCTTGTTAACTGATTAGACAGCTCAGAAACGTTTTTCTTCATACCACAGTACTTCCTCTCCATTTCACTTAACTGGTTCACAAAGACTTTCCTTGAATGACTCTGCAGCTCCAGTTTGTGAACCTAAACATCAACACACCACAGTCCACATGCCTGTTGACGTGTATCTATTACTTAGTAACCCCACCAGTTCTTTGTTTAGTCTCTCGGTGTCATACTTATCCATCTGCAGCTGCCTGATCTCGTGCTTTAGCACTGCAATCTCCTTCTGATGGTTCTCACAAGCAAGAGAATGAAATATCTACGACGACAATCACTTACAATAGAAATTCCTGAAACCACTGCAGATCTTATAAGTAAGCATCATGCAATATGATATATGAAACACAAACACAAACACACACACACACACACACACAGTGACACACACACACACACACACACACACACACACACACACACACACACACACACACACACAAACAGAGTGACAAACAAACACTGACAAACAAAGCAATATACTTACGCTAGAAAGGGACAAACAATGTGTTAACCTTTTCATCTTCGACTCGTTGCATTCTCTCCTCATATTGCTGTCTTAAAACACACTCTTGATCTACAAGTTCATCACTCAAAGATTTAGAATGAGACGTAACTTCCTCCTGGAATTACAAACACAACATAAACAAAAATATTAAATGTGAACAATAAAGCAAAGCAAATGCTCAACGTTGGCTGCAGCAGTTATAGAACACACGTGCATGCATTCACACATAACAACAACAACAACACGAGCATATACACGTCACTTTACCAAATGTGCCATATAACACTTACCATCTTCCTCTCGACTTCTTGTCTCTCAGCTACAAGTGTTTTAATCAACCTTTTGTTCTCATCATTCAATGCCTGGCATGAACAATAATAAGAAATTAAGTGTTGTAAGATAACAGATAGACAACAAAAGAACAGGCAAACAGACAAACAGACAGATAGATAGATGGACAGACCGATAGACAGACAGACAAATGGATAGACAGACAAATGGATAGACAGACAAATGGATAGACAGACAAATGGATAGACAGACAGACAGACAGATAGACAGACAGACAAACAGACAGATGAACAGACAAATAGACAAATAAATGGACAGACAAACAGACAGACAAATAAACAGATAGACAGACAGATGGACAGACAGATGGACAGACAAACAGACAGACGGATGGACAAACAGACAGATGAACAAACAGACAGATTGATAGACAGACAAACAGGCAAATGGACAGACAGATGGACAGATGGACAGACAGACAGACAGATGAGTATACAAAAATTCAAGTAAACAAACAAAGCAAACAGACAAACAAACTCTCATACAGTATAACAGAAAACAAAGACATAAATGTGAGTCACAAGCAGTGCATGAGCAGGCAACCACAATTGCTCACTCTCTTCATGCGTAGCTCTTCTAAAACCTGCAAGAATAATAGTCACCATTTCTGCCAACTATTGTTCTAAGAACTTAGTGAGTTCTTGTCAATTTACCTCAAAGAAAGCGTTCTGGAAAGCAATTACTTGTGCACAAGACCAGCCTTCACCATCGTAGTCTCTTTCATCATCATCTTTATGAGCAAATTCTCCACAGTTAACGTTCTAGATATACATGTGTAATTGACTCAGTTTCAATGAATGATGGTCTTTCAATTAATGTTTTCCATCCATCTGTCTGTCTGCCTGTTTGTCCATTCACTATCTGTCTGTCCGTCTGTCTATCTGTCTGCCTGTCTATCACAACAGTCAGCAAATCCAGAAGCCAATTTTAATGCTTCCATATTCATGTCGTAGTGGAGAAAAAGATTTTCTACAATTCTGCAAAGATGCAATGCCAAAGTTATCCTTAGAAAACTTTCAAAACTGTCACCTAATCATGGTGATTTAGATAGATTATTTGATTTTGACATTCAAAGTCAAGTCTATTAGTGAATGACTTTGTTGTTTGCAAGGACTGATTTGTATCATAAAAATCCTAGCATATGTACAAGTAGAATTTGTATGAGAATAAATTAACTGTCTGTCTGTCTGTCTGTCTGTCTGTATATCTGTCTGTCTGTATATCTGTCTGTCTTTCTATCTGTCTGTCTGTCTATCTGTCTGTCTATCTGTCTGTCTATCTGTCTGTCTACCTGTTTGTACATTCATTAACCGTCTGTCTCTCTGTCTGTCTACCTGTTTGTCCATTTATTATCTGTCTGTCTGTCCATCTGTCTGTCTATCCAATACATATATTCTCAACATTGAAATCTATCTACAACACAACTAAGCAACTCTACTGTCTCAATCGCACATAAACTCTAAAAAGCTACCGAGACCACCCCTATCAACGTGTATTTGAATATAAAGTATGCCTAAAATCCTAAAAATCCCATACATACCCATTTTAGAACAATTACAATATTTAATGGTCATTCATTACAAATTTTATTATAATCTATTAATATTAATTAATATTCAACCAACCTCAACTTTAAACTCATGATCCACTAAACAGTCAGCAGTTAAAGCCAACTTTCGACTCAAATCACTCAAGACAACAAAAAACGCGTCAAAACTCATCCTCACATCTCATGCAAATACATTGACAGTGTTCTCCCCAGAATTTGAAGAGAGCAAAAATTAATATTATGGAAACTAATAAGATCTTATTTGCCTCTTGTGACAACATAACATCATTACACAAGCTGTACGCCACACCCTTGGGTATACCCACATTCCATGGTCACGCATTAATTAGGATAGAAGCACATGCTATATTTAATTAAATAAACACGCTTGTTGCACGTGCAAATACTATACACAACACGGTTGTTGCACGTGCAAATAGATATTTTCCCGCCCACCCAGAAAGTGCGAGATCCCGGGGAGAACACATGATTCTAGGCTCAAAACTTGAACGTACCTCTCTTGCTTGTTACTGTCCCGTCCAGTGGAACTCCCGTCTACTCCATATTGACTGCCAAACGCGAGCGTTTCCATTGCAGCCAAATTCTCTCATCGGCAAGAAGCCAGACTCAGTCATCAAGATTCTCTACGAGTTCACATCCGGGACATATAACATTCGACACACCTCTAGTAATTCAATGGAAACAGACCATCAACAGAGTGGCAGTTTCTTGCCGTTTTTGCAGTTCTGCGGAGACTTGAAGGTAAGATTTATCCGAATCTAGTCGAGTAAGCCACTACGTGTCATCTAGACTGTCTAATTGAACACAAATTCAACAATTTCATGTTGTCAGTCCCCAAGATACAAAGGGACGGCGGTGTGCCGTGCCTTGGCTTCCCGTTTGGTACAGGCCCGTCATGCTTTACTGCATGAGTAGACAGTGATTAGGTATGAAGACAATGGAATTATATTTTGATCATGAAAATGGGAGAGTTGTTTGAGACAAACAAGCACTTCCTGGCGTTTGGGATGCTGGATTTGAAGATAAACCAATTAAGGCAAAGACTGCCGTATATATATGGTATGAACCAGAGGGTACGAAGTTACCTAATTGTAATACAAATACTCCAAGAGCGACATTTGTTGTCATGGACCGCCCACTATGTTGGTATGGTAGATCTAGGGCGTGTCCTTGTAGCGCAGATCTAGCAAACTAACGAATCTCTGGCATATAAAATGTCTGGCAGATAACAAACGCGGTCTGTAAGATATCTGGCTCCTGTGTAGGTAGTGTAGGGTGTAGGTGTGCGAGATATACCAGAATTTGATAAGATAATGAGAGTAACGCTACAGTACTGTACACAAAAGCTGTCAGCAAGGCGCCAAGACACCAAGCGACGGTTCTTGTCTAGTAGCTAGATAGAACAGATTGAACAGTTCGGGTTGTTGACTTACTGTGACGTAACGTTGATTCGTGTGACGACATATATCTAAGCGCCAAACGAAAACTCGGTCTAGTTGCGTGTAGTGTCGCGTTCTGTACGACACACGTATATACACAGTGAAGAAGAGAAGAAAAAGCAGCTTGGAAGGAAGGAAGTCGATCGCTCTAAAAAACTTTGTGTTTCTTGTCTCTTTGTCTTTGAAAATGGTCTGATGACGTTCATGGCGCATACATCATGCTTGTTAATGAAGGACACTTCGAGGCGCTGGAGCACTAGCGTGCAAACACTTTGTGGATACCCAGACCGCATTTAGCGCAGAGTACCTCGCATGACCAGACCGTGCTTCAAGTGCGCATTGATTAATTAACTATTTTTAGATTAATGCGCATTGATTGACTTATATTATTTGTTTCACAGCGGGTGAAGCGTACAGGTTGGGTGATGAAAGGAGTTCAAGATGCGGAGAGCGTGTCTGATCACATGTACCGCATGGCTGTTATAGCGATGCTCTTCACATCAGATGTGCAGAATACGGGAATGCCGTGCATTAACAGAGAACAGTAACAAATAGTTTTACTTAATATTATTATTGAACTCAAATTATATGTAGTAATTGAAATAAATATAGTTAATTACTAATAAATAACTAGTTCTACGGTATCCGTAGGCGCCTCGCGTTTGTGAGTAACACTTCCAACGGAGCTTTCAGACCGTCTACTGAAATGCTGAGTCCTAGCTAGACAATACGTATTTGTTTCAACATGCAAACTTCCTAGTAGTTTAGATTACGTATAAAGGCCTGGTATAGGTAGTTGTCGTTTTGCGATCGTGATCAAGACAATTGAAATGTACAGTCTAGGTATGCACTCAGTTCCGTTGTAACGACAGTAGTATGGTATTTACTGACATAGAAATTGATATCGGCAAACATTGTCTATCAACAGTGTTAGATGCAGCACAGTGTAGTAAAGGATTG
>NC_085104.1:371516-374016 GCF_963422355.1 Corticium candelabrum
TTTTTCTTTTTTGGCAACAGCATTTTCACATCAGAGTTATCCTCTGAATCTGAGCTGCTGGAATTGGAAGCTTCAGCCCCTACTTCATTTCCACTCGTTTTGCTGTCATGTTGATCTAACTCTTCCTTTCCATCTTCTTCGTCATTTGACGTTGAATCTGATGAGTCTGACTTTACCATCTCTTCAACAACTAAATCACTCTTCTCTAACACATGAGATGCTACATCATTTCCTCGACGGTCACTGCTCTTTACTCTTGTCTTCCCTAAAGTTGTTGCAGTTGGTTCAACTTTCTCATCAACTCTTTGACTTTGGTTTGCCTTGTGTTTGCCCATTGACTTGACGGTCTTTGTAGCCTTCTGTTTACTCGTTTCTTGAACTTCTAACTTAGCCTTCTTTGCTGGTGTTGCCACATTCTCTACACTCTCATTGTCATCAGAGTCTGATGATGATGATGATGGTGGTGGTGGTGGTGACTGCAAAAGTGAGTGCGAACGCTTTCTGGATATCAATGTTTGCAATTTCTTTACTTTGAGAGATTTCTTAGGTTCTTTTCGTTTACGAGATGACAAGCTAGACTCTGTAGTATTACTGGTAGAAGCTTGACTTTCTGTCTGAGACTGTAACCTGCATTAATGAATAGACTGAAGAGAGTAATATTGTATATTTGTATCACACACACACACACACACACACACACACACACACACACACACACACACACACACACACACACACACACACACACACACACACACACACACACACACACACACACACACACACACACACACACACACACACACACACACACACAAACTAAACTTACTACTCACTGTATATATGCCTTGTAGAAATCTATAAGCTGAGCACTAGAACCAGCACCAGTAAGATCAACAGACTGTAAACAAAATTAATTAATTAATATTAATTATTATTATCTATTCAGTCCCAAACTCGTACGCATTCTTTCTTGAAAGCTTTCGACGTCTTTTTAAAGCCGCTGCTCTTCAGGAAGCTGTAGACGTGCGGAAACAGTTGAGACGGAACAACATCTGCGTCCATACTGCCAGTACTCTACACCCACGTGTATCAACGTCACGTGAGCCTTACAAATCACGTGATTTAAATGCAATTTCCCGTATAAATTAACAAAACGCGTCATTATTTGTTCCTGTCATTGTTTTAATAATCTAAAGACACCTTTTTTGTTTTTTGGATTTATAGCAATTAAATAAAGCGAATAAAGCAAACTGAAAGGAAACGTCACAAAATATCCCGTATATAGCCAAGTCGGAATCAGACTTTTCACACACAATGCGGAGTGTTCGTCCGTCCGACAGACACATGGGCTTCAGTGCCACTCATTCCATCGGTCGACTAGCCGTCTACACCTTCCAGCGCTTCTGGAGAGCGTGCAGTGCCGTCATGCTCACACTCATCCTCTGCTACTGGCTCTACGGGGGCGTACTCATCTTTATTCTACTCTTGATAGCCCTAGGAGGCGCATTTTACAACTACCAAGACATGCTGTTGTATTATCCTGAACAACCAGAATCGGCACGAGTTTTTGTACAAACACCGAATACCGTCGGTCTCCCGTATCAGAATGTCTACCTCAACACTGAGGACGGCGTGCGCATCAATGGGTATTTCATCATTCAGGCGGCTGACAGAATTCGGAACGCGCCCACATTCCTCTATTTCCATGGCAACGCCGGGAATATTGGTCACCGATTGCACAACGCGCAGGCGCTGTACTCCCTTTGTGGCGCCAACGTCTTGCTACTCGAGTATCGAGGATATGGAAAGAGTGAGGGGACGCCGAGCGAGGCAGGCATGCGACTCGATGCACAGGCGGCTCTCGAGTATTTACTCAATCGGTGTGATATTGATATCAATCAGATTATTATTTTTGGTCGTTCGTTGGGAGGTGCGGTTGCGATCGATTTGGTGTCCAACCCAATTTATATGTCGAAGGTGTTTGCAATGATTGTGGAGAATACGTTCACGAGTATACCATTGATGGCGACGCAGATCGTTTCGGGGATGGAACGGCTGCCGATGATCTGTTTTAGGAATCAGGTTGTTTGTCGTTGGTTGATGGACGTTGATGTGTGGTTGGTGATTGGTGTGTGTGTGGGTGTGTTGTCTGTAGTTTTTGAATGTTAATAAAATACATCGTGTTCGCGTGCCGGCGTTGTTTCTGTCTGGACTGGCCGATCAGCTTATTCCACCGAATATGATGACCGAATTATTTCAGGTAATTACATTGTTTGCACACCCACTCACACACAAAAACACACACACACACACAGTGACATACACACAGTGACACACACACACACACACACACACACACACACACACACACACACACACACACACACACCACACACGTGACACACACCACACACACACACACACACACCACACACGTGACACACACCACACACACACACACACACACACACACACACACACACACCACACACGTGAC
>NC_085104.1:391516-471516 GCF_963422355.1 Corticium candelabrum
ATATGTACATGCATGTATGGATGGATGTATTACCTGACACAACACCATCACCAAACTTTCTGCTGACATCTTATGCCACAAAGGGTAGCTATCATCCCTAATATTCTCAACAATCCACCACACAATGATCCCAACTCCAACAAAGGGCGTCACGAACCTAACACAAATCACTTTAATCACATGACACACACACACACACACACACACACACACACACACACACACACACACAACACACACACACACACACACACACACACACACACATTTGCATCCTCACCGAATAACAATTCCCCAAATCCATGGCAATGTCCAGTCAGACAGACCATACTGTAAAAACATTTAATTACATTACCATTAATCTACTGAGATTTTAGTAACCACAGGTTTACATCGTTGACGACAACGCTTCGAAATTTGTCAGCCCCGTAGCGCCACACTAAGGCAACAAAAGCGAAACCACAAGGTAGAAGAGCAAACCCCCACACATAATCCTAATGTAGAGATGGAAACAATATATTTAAACTGTATTGTCTGTTTGCTATTCAACTGTTTGTCTCTGTCTGTCCTCTGTCTGTACATTTGTCTGTCTGTCTGTCTGTCTGTCTATCTGTCTGCCTGTCTGTCTGTCTGTGTCTGTCTGTCAAAAAACATTTATTGAAAACATCAACACCAATATCTGTCTGTCTGTCTGTATCTGTGTTTGTCTTCTGTCTGTACATTAGTCTGTCTGTCTGTATCTGTGTTTGTCTTCTGTCTGTACATTAGTCTGTCTGTCAGTCTGCCTGTCTGTCTGTCAATCTGTTCGTCTGTTTGTCTTTGTGTCTGCCCTCTGTCTGTATATATTTGTCTGTCTGTCTGTCTGTCTGTCTGCCTTCTGTGTTTGTTGGCACTTCACCTGATTGACCAAAATGTCCAGATGCATTGCTGATGGCAAACCAAGCAAAAAGGTAACCACACCCACAGTAATTGCAGCAGGTATACGTGGAACTACAAACAATAAACATAAACACATCACACATTCGACGTCTAAAACACTAACACATTTCTCAATTCACAAAAACAAAGTTATTGATAACAACAACATGTACAGTACACATGTACCTCTAAAGTCACGTAGAAGAGTGGCCAACAACTCAAACATTGCAATGAGGGAACTGAGACCAGCAAATGACAACGACAAGAAAAACAAAATGGCAAGAAATCGACCAACACCAATGCTGTTATAAAGCAGTGGCATCCTGCAGAAGATACATTGATATCAATAAGTACATCTTTAGCTACATGTGTACGAAACATGAAGCTCACACACACACACACACACACACACACACACACACACACACACACACACACACACACACACACGGCTTCCAACCATATGAACGTAAGTCCTGTATTGGCTGGTCCATTGTCTTTCAAAACAGACACAATGTATTTTTTGTCACGTCCTTCCGACTCCAACACCGAAAAGACATTGCAGAAAATCATGATTCCGCAGCACAAACTATAAAATAGTAAACATTTACAAAAATTTAATAATAAATAATAAATAATTAATTATTTAATTAAATAAATAATAAATAAAAATAATATAAATAAAATAAATAATAAATAAAGAGACAACCCAAATGGTTGTCTCAAGGAACAACCACTCTGATTCCTAGAATGACAAGACTGACCAGGCCAAAAATTACCGGCCTATCACGTGTCTGTCTGTCTTCTATAAGACCCTCACCTCAGTCATCAGGCAGAGGATTGCAGAGCATTTGGTTCAGAGAAACCTCATGGCTCCGGACCAGGCACAAGAGCTTGAGCATGGCTTGGGTGGACTACCAGAAAGCCTATGACAGCGTGCCACACAGTTGGTTGCTCCAATGCCTTCAGCTGCATAAGATCAGTCCAATCTTGTGCAAGTTCCTGTCATGTGTGATGAAGAGTTGGAGGACATCGATGGTGCTTTCTTACGGGAACAGTACGATCAAGACAAGGCTTATGCAGATCAGGAGGAGTATTTTCCAAGGTGACTCACTTTCTCCACTTCTCTTCTGTATGGCTCTCAATCCTCTGAGCAAGGAGTTGAACAGAACCGGTTATGGCTACCGGATGACCACTGAGCATGGTGAGACTGCCAAACGTCAGCTTATCAGTCATCTACTTTACATGGATGATCTGAGATACCACCATCCCCACTGCCAAGAAGATCAAAGCCAATCGTCCAGACATCTGTCTCAGAAATAGGAAGACAAACGCTTGTCTTCTTATTGATCAGCTGTCCTACTGATGGCAACATCATTGCCAAGAAACATGCTGAGAAGTTGGCGAAGTACAGCGACTTGCGAGTGAAGATAAGCCACATGTGGCATTGTCGAACACTGGTGGTTCCGGTGGTCTTGGGAGCTTTGGGCACAGTGCACGCAGGTATTGCACGGTGGCTGGACATTATTCCAGGTCATCAAAACCTGCAGCACTTACAGAAAGCAGTGCTTCTGGGATCTACTCGGATCCTTCGTAAAGTCATGTCTTCTTTCTAGACAGCCATGATGGTCTAAGTACTTCTGAAGCAGGGTTTGCTTCCGGTACTCGTAATAGACTTTACAAACCAGACTGATCTGGTTGAGCCCGACAATACTTAAATAAATAAATAAAAAATAATAAATAAATAAAATAAATAAATAAGAAACAATAATTAAATAAATTAATAATGACAATGATGATGATCTTTACCTGACAAAATTATTGGCAAGTGGAGTGATGGTTCCCATAGAGACAATGCCATCATGACGTCGCATGTATATAGCATACGTGAGAAGTAATGCACTAGCAGCACCTGCAAATACCATAATATATTACAAATGCATAAACCAGTTGAACATACACAGAGACATACACAAAGGCAAATGTACTATACAGCACCTACCTGTGTCCCATGCATTTTGAGTGACAGCATCAACCCACACTTGAGGAGTCTTGAACACATCTGAACACACAATTCAACTGATACGTTCAGCACAATGTTGGTTCAGTTCCTATGTGTTGCATGTCCATGTGGATGTGAACAAGCAACTATTGGCTGAATATTTAGCTTACACACTAGCAAACAAGCAAGTAGATAAACAGGTAAACAAACAGATAAACAGGTAAACAAACAAATAAACAGGTAAACAAACAGATAAACAGGTAAACAAACAAATAAACAGGTAAACAAACAGACAAACAAGTAAACAAACAGGTAAACAAACAGATAAACAAACAGACAAACAGGTAAACAAACAGACAAACAGATAAAGAAACAGACAAACAAGTAAACAAACAGACAACAGATAAACAGACAAACAGATAAACAAACAAATAAACAGGTAAACCAACAGATAAACAGGTAAACAAACAGACAAACAAGTAAACAAACAGGTAAACAAACAGATAAACAAACAGGTAAACAAACAGACAAACAAGTAAACAAACAGTCAAACAGGTAAACAAACAGATAAACAAACAGACAAACAGGTAAACAAACAGACAAACAGGTAAAGAAACAGACAAACAAGTAAACAAACAGACAAACAAGTAAACACAGTCAAAAGGGTAAACAAACAAACAAACAGACAGACAGACAAATACACAAACACACACTCACAAACATAAACAAACAAGCAAACAAAAACTAACACACACATAAACAAACAAACAAACTGAAAGACAAAACATACAACAGCTTTTTGTACTGATAGAAATGCATGGCAACCATGATATCATACCCCAGTCTGGACTGAAGAGGTAAGAAATTCCTTCATATGAATAAGTCAAACTCAACGACCAGGCAAGAGAGAAGGCAACAATAAGAAGTAGAGTGGGAACGATGATCTTGTTGACAAGTTCGATGGTCTTCACACCCTTGATGATGGATAAGAAGCCGATTGTGACAGCGATGCCATGACAAAGAATAGGATAATTGCTGGTCTAGTTTTAGAACAAGAAAAATTATTTTCTTCACCATTGAGACAAATAAACAAACAGACAGACATACATACATACATACATACATACATACATACATACATACAAACAGACAGATAGACAAACAACCTGACAGACACATAGACAGACAAACACATAAACACACAGACAGACACATAAACAGACAGACAAACAGACAGACACATAAACAGACAAACACACACACACACAAACAAAAACACACACACACACACACAAACAAACAGACAAACACACTAACAAACAGACACACAAACAGGCAGACACATAGATAGACACACAAACAGACAGACAAACAGATGGATAGATGGACAGACAGACAGACAGATAAACAGACACACACAGACAAACAAACAGACATTCAGACACATAAAAAACAGACAAACAAACACATGATCAGAGACAAACAAACACACACACACACACACACACGTGTGTGTGTGTGTGTGTGTGCACAAACAACCAGACAGACACATAACCAGACAGACTCATAGACAGACAGACACATAGACAGACAGACACATAGACAGACAGACACATAGACAGACAGACACATAGACAGACAGACATATAGACAGACAGACACATAGACAGACAGACATATAGACAGACAAACAGACAGACAGACAAACAGACAGATAGATAGACAAACAGACAAACAAACAAAGAAGCAGACAGACAAATCATGTAACACTACACAGCCTCACTTAATCACCTGTAAGTTGTCCCATTCTTCATACGACTCACCATACGTTGTCGGCAATGCAAACGCACAGTGATAAACAAAGTAATAGAAACACCATCCAAGAACAACACTGTAATATGCACTACACAACAAACTCCAATTCCAAACAAATTAATATCAACTTCCCAACAAGTATACATACGCAATGCCGAGCACAACAAATGCAATAAATCCTCCCATCCACTGAGCATACGGACCAGCCATAATGCGAAACGATTGAAGGACGTTCTTTCGAGTGTATCTGCCCACTGCATACTCAACGAGCAAAATAGGAACCGACCACACCCACAGACCACAAAACCAGAGAATCAAGAACGTCAAACCACCTGCCAATTGATATCAACAATATTTGTTATTTGAGACCAAAAAGGGCAGCAGCTGACTAGTAAATAAAAATTCCTTTTTAAATTGAATTTATTACAATGTAAATTGTTTTAATTAAATTAATTTATTAAAAGTTTAGCCTCGGATTTCTACACCTCTAACGCGCTCTACGTCAACCGCAAAACGTTTGAAACTTCGAGGCTTCACTATGTACGCAATAATAAAGTTTTGCTACATGTTGCAAGTATTCCTCCAACCTTCATCTCCACTGTTGTTTGCTACAATGCGCGGGTATCGCCAAATGTTGCCAGTTCCAACAACGCATCCCAAGCAGGAGAGAACAAGACCGAGTTTAGACTTAAACAGTGGCTGCAAACACAATGCAAAATTATAATAAACACAATAAAGATGAGATCTACAACCAACCCCATCAGCAGCGTCTGTGACGGTGTCTGCCATCTTCACGTGACAGATATGTCACAAGACAAGTGGACAGAATCCCCGAATGTATATAATAATGACGTCATTATGCCACGTGTTTGTGCACGTGCAGTCGCTGCAAACAAAATGCATAGCTAGACACATACAAAAGGAGAGATGTACTGTACTGTACAACAAATCCCATCATCAGCGTCTGGTATCAGTCATCTTCACGTGACAATGACAGAACATTTGTAACATAATCCGGATGGAAACAAATGACGTGTGTGTGTGTGTGTGTGTGTGTGTGTGTGTGTGTGTGTGTGTGTGTGTGTGTGTGTGTGTGTGTGTGTGTGTCTACGATGAGACTTTGCAACATTGCTCATTCAATGTACAATAGATATCTCTTGCAGTAGCAACACATTCTAATTATTCGACATTCAAACACTACACGCCCACTTCATACACAATGACAACACAAACAAACAAAACTAAATATTACAATCCACATCAAACAATCCAACACAACAGCAACACGTAGCAACATCCACTCCACTAATAAAGCAATCCATATTGATATCAAACGTCATCCAACAGTCACTGCTCGACACTTCATTTCTCCATCTCTTCAAGCACGGCAGCGTATGTAGGATTGGCCATTAAGTTACACGCCTCTAGCAGCTTGTCTGCAGCTCTCTTCCTTCCCATTTGCTGTGCTAATTGATCAAAGAGAGCCTGCACTTTATCACTGTCGTCTGGTAAGAACTTGAGTTGCTGGAGTTGATCAAACGTTTTGCCACAAGCAGAACCGATGGCATACCACCTGGTGGAGCTGACATGCTGGACGGCACGCACAACACGAGACACATAAACAGCACATTCGTCCTCACTCACTGATGTACCTGACATAAACAAATATTATAGAAAATAATAATTTAAAAAACAAACAACAAGTTGGCATTAGAAATAAACCGAACACATTTCACTAACTGTTTTATCATAAGTGGTGTGTGTGTGTGTGCATGTGCGTGTCTACGTGTGTGTGTGTGCATGTGTGTGTGTGTGCATGTGCGTGTCTACGTGTGTGTGTGTGCATGTGTGTGTCTACGTGTGTGTGTGTGTGTGTGTGTGTGTGTGTGTGTGTGTGTGTGTGCGTTAGGTAGCTCTACTAAACTTAACATAATTTAATTAATCAATATAATAGAATCTGTCCTCTCTATTCCCAAACCCATTTTGTAACTTTAATATCAAATCCTCCACTACAATGGTTTATGACAAAAAAGCAACATGCTTGTACATGTATACACCATGCATCTCTCTCCAAGTCGATCTTTCTTTTTATGTCATTACCTGCTGCCTGTGACAACATGTGACACTCAGCACAAGTTGTGTGACCTTCACCAACCTGCAAGACAACAAAACAAACAATAATTGATATCAACAATCATATCCTACATATCTGCAAGCTCTATGTGTGCTTGTCCTACTCTCTCGCTTGCCATTCTGCTAACAATAGCAAGAGTAGACATGAGACATGTCAGTTCCTCCTCTTTCTGTTGGATCTCCCTTCTCAGTTTTGTCATTTCACTCTCATGGACTGATTGTCTTAATTCTTCTTTCATCTTCCCGACTTCACTCTGCAGTTCAGCAATCTATGCAACACAAACACAACTTGGGAAACAGACAAATAGACATGAAAAAGTCACATTACTGTCTGTTGGTCTTGATGTCTCATAACAGACACATGACCCTCCATATAGGGATGAGATCTCACTATAAGAGAAAAGATAACGTCACTTAAAATGTGCAATAAACATGATGATATTAAATACACACACACACACACACACACACACACACACACACACACACACACACACACACACACACACACACACACACACACACACTCACTCATGCACACAAACTCAACTAAATTAAAACCATATGCAATCAAGATAACAAGCAAATCATTCAACAATATCAATCTAACCTCACACCAAAATCATCACATTAAATCAAAAGAAGAAAAACAAAAACACAAATTAATTGTTTCTTTCACTTACATCTTATGGCTTCTTCCATCATCTCAACCACATTACTGTGACCATGTCGCTTGGCAATCTCCAGTGGTGATCCATACTTACTATCCCACAATGACATCACGTTAGTAATATTATTGACTGAAAGATATTGAATGCATCACCTCTCATGTTGGGAACTCGCTCCATGTTTTAGGAGAACATCAACACAACACACATGACCATTAAGGGCAGCCAACCACAGTGGTGTACGACCACGAGTATCATTGATATCAACAGGAACAGAACAAGACAAAAGACTCTCTACAATGGTCCTGTGATTATTCTCTGCAGCAACATGGATGGCTGTCCTTCCATACTGAGTAAACAAGAAACTGATAAGATAAGCTCCCTATTTGTTGCATATCTGTTTCTCATCATCCCCCACATCTCAACAACATGCTCCACACATTTCACCACTACCCCATTATTCTTGTAATGTGCATGTGTGATACAACCAGAGCACGTGCATTGTACGTCTCGACTTCTTATGAGATGTCTGTTCTCCTCAACTACATGATATATTGTACATCAACAAGAAAGATTTTGTTGGTGTGGAGGATTATTGGTGTGCATCCCCAAATCAGACCTCTAGACTAAAATTTTAGTATCAGATTCACTATACTATAGTATAGACTAATGATCTGTTGTGTTCCTTGAATAACTGTGTCTGCTGACTTCTGGTGTCAAGTGTACATAAATGGATATAATGGTAATGGTAATGATAATGGTTTGGGGTTCAAACCCCAGTGACGACAGTAAATTATGAAACTTGTCTGTCTTTCTTTCTCATGTTTCTCTAGCTTTGTCCATGAGACTATGACTCATTTCAGTCGTAGGAAGTTTCTATAGTCATTGATATCCACTAGGCGTGCTGTACAGAGTTCGTGGTCATCGTAATGCCTGCAATCTATATCAAATTAGCTAGTCATTGATCGCCGTGTGGACTACACAGAAACATGTACCCTGCTGGGCTCACCTGCCTGGTTGGTCGGTACCCAGATGAGGGTAAAGACCCCACTTGCCCATCATGGAAGGGCATAACTACACATGGTAATGGTATACGTAATGGCTCAACTGCATGAGTCAGTTTGAGCCTGGGGATGAGAAACAGACATGCAACAAATAGAGACTAACATAGTGAGTGTTTATGTTAATAAGGGTCATCCATAATTGTCGACATTTATTCAAGTGTACACACAAAGCGTGCGCTAGGAGGAGAGGGTAAGAGTAGTTGTAAGCTTTTGGAACGGAGCATAAAATGTCAATAATTTCATTTGGTCCAGAAGTAGATAGAAAGTGATACTAAAGTCAGGATATTGCATTTACGTGCACGCGTGTTGTATCTATGTTTGTAACTATCCATCACAAGTGTATGACGAGTAGACTGTAGTGTGCATGCTAAGTGCTCATGGCACGTGTTTAACATGTACATGGCTTGGGAAAGTACTGTACCCTGCGGTAGATACTAACAGACGGTCAGAAGTGTGATAAAACATGGGCAAACAGGTACCAGGAGTTTGTAAACACTTTTTTCTTTGCCAGCCCATCTTTGTCTCACGAGAAAGCTGTGCAGAAAGTGCAACAACAATGGAAACCGCTGGCCAGTACAACAAAATGTGCATATCAATCTTCAAAAGCAAAAAGCTTCTAATTATTTTATTTTATATATTATTGTAATACCATGGTACATTAGAAATAGCTTCACATAACCAACATTTTTATGTACATTGTATGCTTAGGAGAGGGGGAAGGGTTTGCAGAAAAGAGTGCGCTTTGTACGCTTTAGTAAATGTCGACAATTATGGATGACCCCTAAGGTAATAAACATTCCATTCAATACACACAATGAGACATTCAATAGAATGATCAACACACAAACACAAACAATAGCAAAATGAATGCATTACACTCACAAATATGTTTAATACATGCACAACAGACACCACAATATCAACTCAACCTCTCAATACTCAAACTCACATCATCTCCCTTCATCACATTAATATCTTTGGTCTTCAAAAGGATATTCGCTATATCAACAAATCCCTTCCATGCTGCCACAATCAAACCTGTTCGTCTCCACTGCATACACAAGAATGTATTATTATCATTATTCCTCCATCACACTGTACACATGCTGCAAGAGAAAAGAAAATAGAAAATGAAGACGACCTGATAAGACAATAACTACTGCAAAAATAGTCTCCAACAGTCCAAGTTGAATGAAATAAAAACCAACAAGATTATTCATCTCTGCATGCAATGGCTGCTTCAGCCAGTCACAAGTCAACACTGCTGCCTCTTGACCAGCAAAAACAAACAAAAACGTTGATTGTTGGATTAGATTGTTACATCTAGTTGATATCTATCATCTTATCAACAACACATCACACTTTCACACACTCAATCAACTCACATAGCCAGTTTCATTAACATCTGCCGATTTAGTGAGTAGCAACTCAACCATTTCCTTCTGATTATTCAAACACGCTTTTATCAAAAGAGTGTCCTATTTTGAGATCAAACGACGTGCAGTTCATTTCAACATCCAATACACACATTAGAACTCACAACACATACCCCATAATACCCTCTATTGATATCAACTCCATTATCCAAAAGACGCGTTACTGATTCAATATCTCCTCTCTCCACTGCTTCATACATTTCTATCTTCATTTCTAGAATTAAAATTAACGAAAGCGCGTGTAATACTTGTAAGACATTACAAAGTAGGTGCAAACTCTGCTCGCCCCATTCTAACTCTACTGTCTATCCCAGTCTACATACATTAGTTTATATCGTTCGTATAGCTACATGACTATTGTAAACTACTCACCTCAAACGCGGTAGACACGCAAACAACGAAGTGACAAACAAATTTCCCCGCGGACAAGCGTTTGCGCATGCCTAAAGTTTTACTACACATGCCACTTAATTACAATCACGTGATGCTACACGTGCCCAAAACACAAAATATCATTTAATTAAATTAGACAACATAAAGTATTTAGACACAATATCGTACACTGTAGCAATAGTAAATATCATTCTTGCGTCTCAGAGCCTGCTTGTTTCTTTGAGAAAATTCTATTCACTTCATACCAGTGAATCAATCATGAAAACTGACTAAATGATCAGACATCACGACCTCGTCAATATCACTCATTCATTAAAGCTAACTCTGCACTATTCTCTATTGCTAGTCGCTTACTCTCCAAACATAATACAAGAAATGTTCAATCAAGCCGCCGTCTTGTGTTTCTGTTTTTTCTTCTTTGCGTTCACTGCATCAAGGATTGGCTTCCTCTTTGCTTGATATCGCTGCCTTAACTCTTCCAGCTCCCTCTCCATTTCAGGATCCAGATTTGTCAACCGCTGCTGAAGCTCTTCGATAGACAACGTTCTCAACTACAAGAAAATACAGAAATGAGTGACTGATATTACAATTGTCTATTGCTATAATGTAACAAACATTTGTACACTTGACAAGTTGTCTTGGTGTGTGTGTGTGTGTGTGTGTGTGTGTGTGTGTGTGTGTGGTGTGTGTGTGCGTGCATGTGTGTGTGAGTCTAATCCCATCCAGCCTATCATCACACAGAGATAAACAACCACAAACAATAAAATCCAAACAAACCCAACAACTACTCCTATATTTATATCAACTCCCTCACATATTCAAAATCTGTGTGAGACCGACGCCCATCTTTTGTTGCTGCCATGCCTGCTCCTGCCCCTGCCCCTGACTTCCGTAGAATAGGACCCGTACCATCCGAACTCTCTTGTGTTGATCTACTTCTGCCATCCATACGATCAAAGTGATCCATAAATGCCGGTCGATATTCATCTTTATTGTCACTGCTATCAAGATGGAGAGTGTCCACTCCTAAAGGAAACAAGAAATGTGTCTAAAACTTGTGTGTATGTGTGTGTGCATGCACGTGCGTGTGTGTGTGTGTGTGTGTGTGTGTGCGCGCGCGTGCACGTGTGCGTGTGTCATGTGCATCAAAATCCACCCATTGCCATCTATTTCTCTTACGTCGCATTGTGTCTGATACAAATTCCTCATCCGAACTGTTAACCACCATTGTATTGACATCTGAATCACGTGAGATCATTGTACCCATCTCACTGTCAGTTGTTCTTACAGAAGACGAATCACCACTGCTGTGTGTGATCATAGTACCCGAGTCTGAACCATTAATACGTGTTGTCCCTGTGTCCAAATCGTCATCCTCATCATCAACAACTTCGTCTTCCTCCTGGTTGAAAGAAAGACAGTTAAACGTTTCACATACTTTCTAACAGAATGACAAACAAACCGACAGACAAACAGACAGACAGACAAACACACAAACAAACAGACAGACAGACAGACAAACAAGAACCAAGCCCTATTGGCTTGGGTAGTACTTAGTTGCTTTGCTTAGAGGGTGACAAACAGACAGACAAACAAACAGACAGACAAACAGAAAGACAAACAGACAAACAAACACAGACAAAAAACCGACAAACAGACAAACAAACAGACAGACAAACAAACAGACAAACAAACAAACACACACAGACAAACATACAGACAAACAGACAAACGAACAAACAGATAAGCAAATACATAAACAATATCATTAACACATTCCTACATCACTGTCCACTGACACTTGACTTTCCATTGCTTCCAAAGACTCGGTAACCATGCCTTTCAAAATAGAAATCGATTTTGCATTCCGAACAAACGGATGCTAGAACACAAATTCTGTGTGTTACACAACACAAGGCATCACCAGATCAGAGAACGTGTCACCTTTAGTAAGACCGTTGCTGATGCTCTCTCTTCAGGATTTTTAACAAGACATTTTTCGAGAAAACTTTGGAATTCATGAGACCAACGTGAAGGTTCCTTGAGAGTTGGAGGAGGTTTGGTTGGTATCATAAAAATTGCCTAGAAATGAAGAGTAAAGTGTGAGACTGTTGTATTAGTAGAACTTGTAGATTACTTGACAAACAAACAGACAGACAGACAAACAGACAGACAAACAGACAGACAGACAAACAGACAGACAGACAGACAAACAAATAAAAACAAAAGCATATGGACAAACAGACAGACAGACAGACAAACAGACAGACAAACATACAGACAGACAGACAAATAAAAACAAAAGCATATGGACAAACAAACAGACAGACAAACAAATAACCAAAAACATAAACAAATATACAATCCAACAAACAAACAGACAGACAAACACACACACACACACACACACACACACACACACACACACACACACACACATTGAATTGGATGTCTCACCCTCATAGGATGTATGTCAGCATATGGTGGTTTGCCTTCAGCCATCTCAAGTGCTGTGATGCCCACAGACCAAATGTCAGCCATACAATCATACCCCACCTCCTACACAACCAAACACGTGAGCAAATCAAACAAATTTAGCAAAAGAAAATTACGCCAACTGACAGCATGACTGCCTGTATGTCTGTCTGTCTGTCCATCTACATGCATGTCTGCCTGTCTGTTCGTCTGTCTGTCTGTCTGTTCATCTATCCGTCTGTCTGTCTGTCTGTCCATCTCAATAATATATATTTTCATAAATTGAACTAATACATGGCAATAACAGAAAATCTAGTCTGCCTGTCTGTCCTTCATCAATCCAGATTCCTTCATCTGTGACCGTCAGTCAGCAAGTCCATCTGTATCTCCAATATGTCCATGAATCCACATCTGTCTATTCACATGTTACTAACTGGTCGCCTCATTCATCCTTTCTCATCAAAACAAATAAAAAATTAAAATCAATTAAAATCAATTAAAAATTAAATACACACAATAAATATAAAAAAATCCACCCACCTGAATAACTTCAGGAGCCATCCAAAATGGAGTCCCTATTACTGTATTGCGTTTGGCCATTGTATCCTAACATCAATACATAATACATTATATAATTAATTAAGTAAGTAAATTTGTGTTTGTTAAAACTTACAGTCAGTTGTCCTGCAACACCAAAGTCTGCTAGTTTGGCATGTCCGTCAGTGTTGAGAAGGATATTTCCTGCTTTAATATCTCTGTAATGGAAAGCAGAATGTAAGGAGAGAATGTAGATACAAATGTGCTGAACGAGTATTGCCTGTGAATTTTCCGTTTGAAGTGAAGATATTCGAGACCCTTGAGAGTCATGCTGAGTATGATTGCAATTTCTGGTTCTGATAGCTGTAATGGACATAAACGTTGGTTACAAATACATTAGATTGGAGGGATGCATCTCACAATACATCAGACTATTGTATTGGAGGGATGCATCTCACAATAGATAAGAATGAAACCAAAGTACAGAGCGGAATATAAGGAAATTTTTTGTCCGGACCAACAGGTTTGTCAAAGCCACGCCCATTTAGACCACGCCCATTCTAACAAATTTTGACCCCGCAAACAACACTTTATTTCTATTATTTGACATCTATACAAAGCATAACAATAACCACAACAACTTTGAGACAACATACCTGCAAAGCAATCTTTTATTGCGTTACAATAAAGTGAAAAATTTATGGAACCTCAAAAGACAAACTTGGAAGTGCACTAGCACAACAATGTGCAAAATTGTATTCAGTCAGAGCTTCTGGAAAACTATTTGTAGACGCGGTCCTAGAGGATTATGCCACATGTCCCAGTCATCTAAACTAAAGCTGCTAGTGCTATCGTCTTGGGTCAACTCTCCAGTTTTCCTTGCTCAGTATTGCTTTCTGAAACCTTCATTAGGACAGCAGTTGGTCTTGCATTGTTGCCACCACAGCCGAATAGTGGCGTCAGCGTGAAAGTCTTGAAGTGATGGTCCTTCATGGTATACTTCCATAAGGTCAGACAAGGTGGTGTTGCTCATGCTGGTGTGCCGGTCTTTCTTGATCAGTTTCAGCGATGAAAACATCCTTTCAACATGTGTGGTAGTTAAGGGGAGACAAATACTATGTCTGGACAGGTGTGAACTATGTACCACACAGACTCATAGCACACCTTGATGTGCAGATATTTTCTAGCATAATGGACTACCTCCGCAACATGAAGAGCAAGAATATTAACTCCTTTGCTTTCTAATGGTTTGGCAAAATGAACAGCAAGAGTTTTTACAGCTTCTCTAACCTCTGCATTATCATCAACGTTTTGTCTTCACTATCTTGCTCAGAAGTTTGAACGTTAGATTTTCTTTGCCATGTTTGGGTGTCAAGAAAGGCAATTATATGACAAAGAAGTTTTGGTGTCACACCAACCTAGTCACTCCTTCATTTTATTATCAAGGCATACTAAATCGGTATTCACATTTTCTGCAGTTACTTAGTGTGCTGACAGAATAGTCTGCCAAAAGGCTCTTTGAAAGAAACCGTTTAGGATCTTTCCAGAAGGACTGGAATTTTCAAAGAAACAGCAGTCACTGCTATTTGACAATGACAAGAAAGAAAACATTCACAAATCAGGATGTTTGATTACCGTCTTGGGGACGATGTTTCTACCAATTCATGTCCTCATATTTGGTGCTGTGCTACACGCATTCTAGGTGAAAATTTGTATTTTACGGCAACTGGTGTCTCAGTAACCCGTCTCACCACTTCACACAAAAGCATATATACTGTCTATGACCCCATGAGTGTGAACTTTGAAAATCTGTAATATCTCCGCTGTTTTTTGGACCTTCCTGATGATCTTGAATGGTTAGAAACCACAAGGTCTGGCATCTGTTTACTAAATTATTTAAGCCCTTCCTACAAAGGAAACCAAAAGATAATACTTTTTGCATATCAAGGATGTATTAGCCAAGTACAAATGGTTATTATCCAATTATCTAGTGAGATCAAGGGATCATCAACTGAAACCATTTAAGATAATTGGTGTAACATGCTCTAATAAGCACACCTGGTGTGACCTCTACCTCATTACTCACTTCCCAGTTCAGGCTTACTGGGATAGTAGATATGTACCCCAAGAAAACATACTCTCTGATAGTGCACATAGTCTGACTTATGAGTGTCCGAATCATGCCATTTGGGTGTGACCGTTCCAGTAGCCAATGTCCGGACAACACAATATATGGCCGGACATGGACTTGTTTTGACCAGACAATGTCCGGTGTCCGGGTTATATTCCCCTCTGAAAGTAAGTCACTGAAACGGTGCACTGAAATTTCTGACAACTAAGAAATATAACCTGACTTTCAATTTTGAATTTCAACTTACACCTCAACAAGTACCTTCATAACATCAACTACCAACATGCAATCAACATCAAACGTTAGACTACAAACTTGCCTCAAGAACAAAGACTGTATGCTGCAGCTCAGCAAAATCGTAAACAAAACGTCTCTAAATCTGTCAATGATGTTTTAGAAATGAAACTAAGGGTCACGTACTGAAATCAATTTCCATCATGTGGCATATTGATATTAAATCAGTGCAACCGTGTGTTCATCCACAAGAGTCACACAAGCAAGTTAGTCTAACAGAAACAGAAACTAACACTCAAACTCCTCCAGCAGCCACGAGTTCGAGAAAAACTCGAGTCCTTTGTTACTGGACAACAAACAAGAAATCTCTTGTCTCACTCCTCTATCCATAAATCTCAATCTCAGAAGCGAATCCAGGGGTTATGACCAGCAGCTGGTGCACCCCATTTCTTCAAAAATTTCCTTGCAACAGCAACGCTAGCTGCATCGCAGAATATTGCAAGACTGATAGGATTCTTTCATACACGCGTCTCACGTTTTTCTCTATCACTATTCGAGTCACATTACTCGTAATCAACAATGACAACTAAGAAACTCAATGGATTGGCTATGATGCTCGTGCATTGAAACATCGTCAACTGCCTACGAGTGAAAGACAAGAGGTGGACGAGTTTGCTGTCACTCACAGTAAGACTTAGAGACTGTGCCTCCATGATTTGGGTGCATCAACGAATGCTACTAACTGAACAACTGACTACAAACTTGTTGTTCCGTTCATGAGTTGTTGTACCAGATTGTATTCGTAATCATGATCGTCACTACCGTCTTGTTGCACTGCAATTACCTTGAATTATAATCGAAATTCTCGTGTACAGTACACCAAATTCTTTACCCACCCCCTGCAATCTCTCTATCAGTTGCCTTAAATTTAACTAAAGACACACACACACAGTGACACACACACACACACACACACACACACACACACACACACAGTGACACACACACACACACACACACACACACACACACACACACACACAGTGACACACACACACACACACACACACACACACACACACACACACACACACACACACACACACACACACACACACACACACTACAGATCCGATCAAGTGACCTATCATCTCACCGGTCTGTTTCTTCTCTTGATGATGTCGGACACGGAGCCTGCCCCGCAATACTCCATCACAATCCACAGATCCGTGTCCTTGAAGTAGCTGCCGTAGTACTTCACAACGTACGGCGAATCGCACTGCTGCATGATGCTAATCTCCTTGATAATCTCCTGCAGGTCTGTATCAACGGGCACAGTCTTGATGGCCAACAATTGCCCGGATTCGCGATGAATTGCCTTGAAAACGGCGCCATATGAGCTGTAAACAATCCTAACATGCTTATCTGTTGATGAGGTAATGTTTTAAGTGTTTACCCTTCTCCTATCTTGCCTAGAATGTCGAAGACTTCTTCTGGCGGTTTCGTCAGACTTTCTTCACTCAGCTTTGTCAGGGTGCCCCTATGAGACACCAACGGGCATGAATTTGTTGGTCATCGATACGTCTAACGGCACGCATCAGCTTACCCATGGAAGCTCATGGCATCAGCGTCAAAGTCAAACCTGAAGAAGACAAGAGCTCTGACACACGTACGGGCATTTATAAATATCCGGGTATTTTTACATAACCAATAAGCACGCATGCGCTATTGTATCTAGCAACCGGCGTGTTCACCTGTTGTCATGACCGCTCAGAGTGAGACGTTTGCTATATTTGATACGCTTTCGAATTTATAATTTGAGGAACAATATTTAGCTCGTCGTATCGACGAATTATCAACATCGAAGGCCATTCCGCAAGGATTTTTGGAAGACAGGTTTGCGTGCATGCATCACTGATGGCGCTCTCACTCACTCAATGAATTTCTCTTTAGACGTTCTGTTTATTGGGATCGGAACATACCGAAGTGGAGGCCGGAAACGACCAATTTTGGTGAGCTACTTAGTTGTCGCGCGTGGTGTATGGAGCTCCGAGGCTGAATGAATTTGCCCGTCTGTGTGTCTGTCTGTTTGTTTGCCTATCTGTCTGTTTGTTCTTTGTGTGTCTGTCTGTCTGTTTGCCTGTCTGTCTGTTTGTGTGTCTGTCTGTCTGTCTGTTTGTTTGTTGTTTGTGTGTCTGTCTGTCTGTTTGTGTGTGTGTCTGTCTGTTTGTTGTTTGTGTTTCTGTCTGTCTGTCTGTCTGTTTGCTTGTCTGTCTGTTTGTGTGTCTGTCTGTCTGTCTGTTTGTTTGTTCTTTGTGTGTCTGTCTGTCTGTCTGTTTGTTGTTTGTGTGTCTGTCTGTCTGTTTGTGTCTGTCTGTTTGTTTGCTTGTCTGTTTGTTCTTTGTGTGTGTGTCTGTCTGTCTGTCTGTTTGCTTGTCTGTTTGTTGTTTGTGTGTCTGTCTGTCTGTTTGCCTGTCTGTCTGTTTGTGTGTCTGTCTGTTTGTGTGTCTGTCTGTTTGTGTGTCTATCTGTCTGTTTGTTTGTTGTTTGTGTGTCTGTCTGTTTGTGTGTCTGTCTGTCTGTTTGTTTGTTGTTTGTGTGTCTGTCTGTTTGTTTGCCTGCCTGTCTGTTTGTTTGTCTGTCTGTTTGTTTGTCTGTCTGTTTGTTGTTTGTGTGTCTCTGTCTGTTTGTTTGTCTGTCTGTCTGTTTGTCTTTTACTCCTGCTGTTACTTTTAATAACCAATTTGTTTCACATCTTCCTCAGTACTCTCTGCACATCAAGAACAACTCGTTTGCCCGAAAGTTTTACACAAAGAATACCTAGGAGATCGGTGAGTAGCCTCATAGATTCTAACAGATAGGCAGCTGGTCTACATGATGGTTGCTTGTTTGCAACAGACCTAGTCCTATATGGCCAGTGTCAAAGAGTGCACAGAAAGCAAAATCCACTCCAAGACTGGAAGTTTTATCACAACCTAAGGCGACCCACAGAGAATATGAACCAGCAAGAGAAGTTAGTCATGATGCGTGAACACACACACACACACACACACACACACACACACACACACACACACACACACACACACACACACACACACACACAGGGAATGTGTGCACTTGTTGCTTTAGTTTAATCTCATTGTTTCTTTTTGTTTGTTTGACTGTCTGTGTACTTGTTTGTCCATTGATTCATTTGTCTATGCATATGATGTCTGTAGAAATATATTCTATGTATATGTCTGTCTGTCTGTCTCTCTGTCTGTCCATTTGTCTGTCTGTCCATCTCTATCACAGATTTGCAATACAATTGATCCATTTGGCTGCAATGATCAGCACCTGATGCGTGTACATGTTTCATCTGCCATCTATGCCACACACTGTAACCTCCTCAATCTGATTGCCACATCTCTTTGCATCTCCAGCCTCTACAACCCAGACTAACCACCCACTTGTATCATCATGTGTAGATTCAAACAGTTGTCAGCGACGCAGCAAAACATGCCGGCTGCTCTGATCGACTCCGCACATTATGTCAACACAAAACGTATCCCAACAGTGAAGACGAGCTCAGAAATTGGGACTGGAGCACGTGGGAAAGTTCCGTACCACAAAGAGCCAAGACGGCTGAACCGTCTTCACACACTCTTCAACTAGCCGAAGAAAAGAAGCCTCACCCGCAGTGGAAACCGTCAAGAAGCGTGCAATGGAAAGTCTCTCGTGCCGCACTCAACCACGAACTATCAGAGACATCACAGAAGCTTGCACAGCCGAAGGAGCGTGGCCAGCAAGAGGATTATAACCCGAAGGCATGGAAGGTATCTTCGGCGTCACTGCAGGCACAAGCGTCTGCGCGTCTACAAGAGTTGTGCCTTCCGTTGGCCAGAAAGATGAGATCAAAGAAGACATGAGGACATATGAGTTTGGTGTCTATCTATTGGACATAAGATATGTAGATTAGATATATAGTAAGTATATAATACAATTGTATGGAGCTGGACATTGGCTGTTTCATGAGTCAGTCCAGAGCTGTGTGTGTGTGTGTGTGTGTGTGTGTGTGTGTGTGTGTGTGTGTGTGTGTGTGTGTGTGTGTGTGTGTGTGTGTGTGTGTGTGTGTGTGTGTGTGTTAGTTGCAGTTGCAACACACAAAGATGGTTAATATTTCTGGTTTAGACGTGTGCGTCGCACTGTGTTACAAACTACAAAGTCACAGGGTAGTACTTCCTGTTACACTTTAACCAATCCAATGTCAGTATTCACTCTCCATGGCAACAAAAACACATCTTGCTTTACACTGTATGTTGACTCAGTGGCGTAGCAGGCCTAAATGTTGAAGGTTAAAATTGATATTAATGATATATTATTAACTTATTAATCCTTTGTAAATCCTTGCAAAAGATTTAGTTTCTGTTAATACTGAATGTCGCACTGTTGTGGTTTTCAGTATGCCAATAAAGTATTTGGCTGTCTCTTTCCATGGTTCAGACGTACGGCTTCCAAGGCCTCAATGGTCCAGTTTACTGATTACTAAGTGTAGCAACAGATGCAACAAATGTAATTCTAAGAACGACCATACCCTAACGAGTTGGGGTTCACTGAATCCCTACTAAACTCACACTAAACCCCCACTAAACCCCCATTAAACCCTACTAAACCCACTAAACCACTACTGCACTCCTACTAAACCCCTACATACCCTCCACTAAACCCATACTAAACCATCCACTAAAAACCCCTACTAAACCTCTCATTAAACCCTACTAATCCCCATTAAACCTCTACTAACCGCCTATTAAACCCCTACTAACCCACACTAAACCTCTACTAAACCCCTATCAAACCCCTACTAAACCCTCACTGAACCCCTACTAAACACTCCACTAAACTCCCACTTAACCCACACTAAAACCCTACTAAATTCCACACTAAACCCCCATTACGCTCCCCCACTAAACTCCCATTACGCTCCCCCCTAAACTCCCATTACGCTCCCCCACTAAACCCCATTACTCACCCCCCCCCACTAAACCCCATTACGCACCCCCCCCACTAAACCCCATTACGCACCCCCACTAAACCCCATTACGCACCCCCACTAAACCCCATTACGCTCCCCCCACTAAACCCCATTACGCTCCCCCCACTAAACCCCATTACGCTCCCCCCACTAAACCCCCATTACGCTCCCCCCCACTAAACCCCCATTACGCTCCCCCCACTAAACCCCCATTACGCTCCCCCCACTAAACCCCCATTACGCCCCCCCACTAAACCCCCATTACGCCCCCCCACTAAACCCCCATTACGCTCCCCCACTAAACCCCCATTACGCTCCCCCACTAAACCCCCATTACGCTCCCCCACTAAACTCCCATTACGCTCCCCCACTAGACCCCCATTACGCTCCCCCACTAGACCCCCATTACGCTCCCCCACTAGACCCCCATTACGCTCCCCCCGCTAAACCCCCATTACGCTCCCCCCGCTAAACCCCCATTACGCTCCCCCCGCTAAACCCCCATTACGCTCCCCCCACTAAACCCCCATTACACTCCCCCCCACTAAACCCCCATTACGCTCCCCCACTAGACCCCCATTACGCTCCCCCACTAGACCCCCATTACGCTCCCCCACTAGACCCCCACTACGCTCCCCCACTAGACCCCCATTACCCTCCCCCACTAGACCCCCATTACCCTCCCCCACTAAACCCCCATTACGCTCCCCCACTAAACCCCCATTACGCTCCCCCCACTAAACCCCCATTACACTCATTTATCGTAAATATGTACAACCTAAATCCTTGGAGCAGGTGCAACGTTTAACGCTAACTCAAGTATGATAACAAGCTCAAACCAGGCTCGCAAACCATAGTGAACACACCTAGTGTGAACACACCTACAAGTGTGTTGCTACCAGCTGTGTTGTTGTTGATCCTAGCAACATGTACACTTGTACAGTACACACACGTCTCTCTCTATTCCCCAAGCATCATACAAATGTTTTGAATACATTCTGTCTGCTACAGAGTGTCACGTTACAACACAGTTTACAAAGTTGCCACTCAACAGTAACAAGATTAGCTAATTAGCTACACAAGCGCAATTTGACTCTCCAGAGACTGCAAGCCGCTTAGTGCCGCAGACGTAGCAAATTTTACCAAAGCTGGCGACTAGCTTTGAAACATGCAATCGGCAGCAGAAAGTTTTAGTCACCATTGGCGAATCGGCGACCGCAATTTTGAACACAGACTAATATACACTCGACAATTTGGTCTACCAATTATTACATCAGACGTTGAACTAACCATGAAATCAATGTGGAAGACAAACATTTTCGTCAAAAATGCAATTTTTATTCAAATCAACTCTTGACAGCAATACAAATTTGCTTGTTGAATTCAATGATTTCATGCAGTTGCACATGCCATAACGCAATCGGCTCTCACCGAGTCACAACACAATGTTAAGTAACCACACTGCAGTGTGCAATGTTAATTAATATTAATTAATTAAACTCGAACTTCGCTGCTCACCACTGCTCATATTTTGCATGGCAAAGGAAACAGCTTGTACCATCCGCTGATCGTTCGTCTGCACAGCTCCAGACTGTTGAGAGCGATCAATGTCTCTCCGAGTAATGTGTTACACTTTGGCTCATCACAGCTCGCCAATGCACTGACCTAAACGCAACACAAACAACAGCCAATGAGACACCACACTGTGCACCAAAATGTACATTCGATTCACACAGAGATGTGATGCCATAAAGCTGAAAAAAGGCACTCCTGTGTCGTTGTAAAGGACGACTGCTTCTCAAATCAACCATCGTACTGCAGACAGACACACAGACAGACAGACAGAGAGACAAATGGATAGACACACAGACAGACAGAGAGACAAACGGACAGACACACAGACAAACAGGCTGTTTGTTAGAGTTTTTCTTCTACGACCATTATGGTTGTTTATCTTGAACTCTTAGTGTTATATATAGCCTTTTCTGTATTAGCATTGATGTTTTCAATAAATGTTTTTTGACAGACAGACAGACAAACAGACAGACAGACAAACAGACAGACAGACAAACAGACAGACAGACAAACAGACAGACAGACAAACATGAAAATATATTATATAACAGACAGACAGACAAACAGACAGACAGACAAACAGACAGACAGACAGATGCACCATCACAGAGAGCCACGTCATCGATACATTACATCTGACAACCGCCCTGACATAACAGTTTTCGATGTTGGATCAGGGTCCAACACAGATTTAGACATTTCGCTAGCACATCCCTGGAGCAGTGAAGTAATTTCAGCATCAGCATCTACGGAAGGTGCTGCAGCATCCAGGAGAGAGCAGAAGAAAACGGAAAAATATAGCAGAGAACGACTTCTTGGTAAGGAAACAGTGACAGCAGTCCCACTAGTCTTGGAACATTTTGGTCGATGGGGACAACAAGCAGAAATGTACCTACAGCATTTGTCAAGTAGATCAACGGATGCCTATGGAACAACAAATGCCTCCTCATTCAAGACACATTGGAGGGAGCGCATGTCCATTCAGCTACAAAAAGCCAATGCTCGAGTCATCTACAGGAAAGTGGAGAGACTTTTAGATGATGCTAGTTAATTTGTGTTTTTCCAAGGCCATTTGGCCTTTACTTTTTTTTAGTAAAGGAGCAAGCACGTGTGTAGTTAATTGGACTGATGAGGACATTGTGTTGTAGAGGATTTAGCCTCCATCTGTACGTACTTTGTTCTATTGAATAAAATACCTTTGACAGACAGACAGACAGACAGACAGACAAGTGCAATGCAAGGGTTATATACCAGAAAGTAGAGGGACTTGCACGTTAGCTTGTTGAATATAGTCTTCCAGGTCCTTTGGGCCTTGAAAATATGTTTAGAAAATGTATTAGACTTTTGAGAACACTATTAGCGATCAGTAGTTTGTGTTTCATAGTAACAGCTGTGATTTATGAAAATATACTACCATTGACAGACAGACAGACAGACAGACAGACAGACAGACACACAGACAGACAAACAGAAAGACAGACAGACAGAAAGACAGACAGACAGACACAAACAGACAGACAGACAGACAGACAGACAGACAGACAGACAGACAGAAAGACAGACAGACAGACAGACAGACAAACGAACAGAAAGACAGACACATAGGCAGACAGAGGTACATACCGCAATTGTGACTACCTGCAACAGTTTACTGTGTGATGATGACAACGAGAAGACAAATGTATTATTGAATTGTGGATCCCAAGACTCAACGACCTGACTGGTTTGTTTCAATACTTTACCTCGTCTGCCACGTACAGACAGCCGAACGCACGGCCCTATATCGACACCAAATGAGATCAAAGCAAATTGTGTGGCTTCTTGTCTCACGTACACGATGTGTTGCCGTACACAGAGACAAGTCGACGACCGGTTGACAACAATACCTTCAGTACAGACCCATGCTGACTGAGAGTAAGATGCAATTCACCAACAACAAGTGATCCTAGAACAACATCAATACAAGAAATATTAATATCAAAAATAAAATAAATAAAATAAATAAAACAAATAAAATAAATAAATAAATAAATAAAATAAATAAAATAAATAAAATAAATAAATAAACAATTAAATTGTTTTAATAATATTTATATATTAATATCAATACTTCATTACTTAGAACAAAAATAATATAATTACTATCAATAATTAAATATCATACTGTATTGTATTTCATTGATATGAACTACTTCACTACCCTAATACAAATTAAAATTTTAATATCAATAATTAAATATTTTATTAATAATATTTTATATATTACTATCAGCTCCTTCACTTACCTGACACAAAATAATATTAATATCAATTATTGTTTTATTTATGAATATTTTAATATGTTAATATCAACTACTTCACTTACCAGACACAAAATTAATAAAATTAATAGACTCAAACCTCCCTTATCCGGACCTCTGAGATCCGGGCACCTCCCTAGACCAAGCACCTTTGCACCCTCGGAAACCCTGCGCATATATGTCTTGGGGCTCCGGGGTTACACACCGCGTAAACAACAAACTCCCGTATGTTCAGTTGCATTCACACGCCAGTGCGTGGGAGTATGGTTTCGAAGAAAAGAAAGCGCGCCTGCATCAGTCTTGAAACGAAGCTCAAGATCATTGATGAAATCAGCAAAGGTCAGTCACAGAGACACGCCTCGGAAATCTTCAGAATTCCGAAGTCTACTGTGGCGGACGTGTGGAAACAAAGTGACACACAGTCAAGCATATGATGCTTTGGCCACAATCCTAGAATGGTTGGAAGAACAAGATAATGTGACGTTGGAGCATTTGTTATTGGTGAAGAAATGGAGAGATCTTGCTGCCAATAGGAGAAGGCAGTCTCAAATACAAACTAGAATTGGGTCGTTTTTCCCACGTACTGAACCTTAGTTCAACATTTCGTAATTGTTGTGGCAGTTGTTTTGCTCTTCTTAAAAAGAGGAGTACAAGAGTGTACACGCATTTTCCTATCGTAATGACACTTAGTACATGACAGAATTAGAGTAAATTGAACATGTACATTAAGGTGGTCTGGGACTCCAAAGCTAACGCGCGTTACCTCTTTCTTTTATCCGGACATTCTGAAATACGAGCACTCCACGGTCCCATATTGCCCGGATAAGAGAGGTTGGAGTGTATCAATAATTAATTAAATATCATATATTATTGTTTTAGTAATAATTATGTCACTTACTTGACAAAATAATGTTAATATCAATTATTAAATATCACATATTATTGTTTAATATACGATTATCAACTACTTCACTTACCTGACATGGTCAGCCCGTTGATAGTCAGCAACTGACCCGGTCCCAGCTTGTCAGTCTCTGTCATCTTCACGAGTTCTCCAACTCTCGATGTAGGAACAACAATCGCCACTTGACTGCCCAAACTGCAGCTATCACTGCTATCATAGCTAGCACACGAAGACAATGTGCTGCAAAACTGACAGCCACTCTTGCAACCTTCTCTCTGTGCCTTTGAGTGACATGGTTCTGACTGAAATCCAACACCAAGATCAATGCCAGACGCCTCCGTTTGAAGCGAATCACAATCGTCATCATTTAATGCTGCCACACTGCACATTGATTTAATCTGTGACGTTTGAGTGTTTGTTTTATCATGAAGGCGCACGGATGATGATGATGAGCCAAGTGGTGCTCTAGACAGCATGGCATGCGGATCATCGATGAGTGTGTGCCACTTGGCTTCACCTGATGTCACATGATCGGTGAGATCAATGACCAACAAGCCACAAAGGTGATCACTCGCATTTTGTCCCCACAACATAATTGCGACAGACGACTACAACGATAGAGCAAAATATGATTAATGTTATGCGTAGATGTGGCTACTGTGTTAGGCGAAAGTAAATCGACTTTTACTTGTTTGTTTTGTATTAAATGTTTAATTAACATTGTCAAACAGTTATTGTGTTTGCAAAGTCTGTCCGTCCATCTGTCTGGCCATGTATAGTCATTGTCTGTCTGTCCATGCATAGTCAATGTCTGTCTGTCTGTCTGTCCATGCATAGTCAATGTCTGTCTGTCTGTCTGTCTGTCTGTTTGCATAGTCAATGTCTGTCTTTCTGTCTGTCCATGCACAGTCAATGTTTGTCTGTCTGTCTGTCTGTTTGCATAGTCATTGTCTGTCTGTTTGTCTATCTGTATGTCTGTCTGTCTGTCTGTATGTCCATGCATAGTCACTATCTGTCTGTCTGTCTGTCTGTCAGTCCATGCATAGTCAATGTCTGCCTGTCTGCCTGTTTGCATTGTCTGTCTGTCTGTCTGTCTATCTGCATGTCTGTCTGTTCATGCATGCATAGCCATTGTCTGTCTGTCTGTCTGTCTGTCCATGCATAGTCAATGTCTGTCTGTCTGTCTGTCTGTTTGCATAGTCATTGTCTGTCTGTCTGTCTGTCTGTCTATCTGCATGTCTGTCTGTCCATGCATGAATAATCATTGTCTGTCTGTCTGTCTATCTGTCCATCCATGCATAGCCATTACACACAGCAAATACAATCAGTTGAAGCCAATCATAACATCTTTTGTCACCATATCCATCTATTACACTACTCTGCATACACCCTAGCTTGTCTATATTGCGACAATCACCAAAGAGTGCAAACCTGATCAAGAGACCGCAGTGTCCACACTACATAGTGACTCCAGACGGGACACAACACATCACTACTGCTCTTAGTTTGACTGATCTCTTGCACTCTACTCAACCTGCAATACAGAGACACACAATCGCATCAGCGATCTCAATAGCAGTCGACATGTGCATGACTTACTCATCAAGAAGGCACACAACGACATACAATTGATTATATTGTCCATCCCACTCCAGATTTCTACCCTTGACGACAGTCAACACAAGCTGCTCACTAACTCTCTGATACGTCACTCGTATCTATATAGCCAGTCAACACTCACAAATGTGTACGTATACACAAAACATGGTAACTCAAACTTGAAGCTCTCGTTTCATATCGTTTGATTGAATACAGTGAAGTGGCCAACTTGTCTTACCATCTTTCACTGCCACCTGCGCATTGCGACTGTACAACGATTTAATTTGTGATGAAATTATTGACTCTGGTTTACTCGTGTTAGTTGTGAGAGCTGAGTGAGCGTCTCGTTTGTTGCTTCTGTCATTGTTCCTTGAAACCACTGTCCTGATATGGTTAGAAGTCGTCGTCGTTCGCAGCAGATTTTACAAACTCTATTTGCCTGAAATGGGATTCGTTTGTTTTAAAATGTTGAAAACCGATGTATAGAGATAAGAAGACTGGCCATGCACATACGGATGTATAGCAAACATGCAAGCAATAAGTAACGTATATAAATGTATCAGACAGACAGCTAAACAGACTGAGTAAATATACAAGTAGACAGAGAGCTCAACAACATAACTGCACAAGATCCACTAACATATAATTAATTAATTAATTAATTAATTAATAATGATAAGTCAGTGTGATTTCTATTTCTTTTCACATTCAACTTGACCTTCTTCAGACAATGTTTGCATCCTCTCTGTGAACAGTCTTTACAGGTTTGACGCGCAGGATTCTTTTCACAGAAATGACAGAGCGTTGACAAGGTGTCTGGTGATGGAGAGCGAGACCTTCTCAACAGTTCATAACGTTCGGTTGCTTCCCTAAATTCAACATTCTGTCGCAAATTACATTTCTTAGCTAAAATTGCCTACAGTATTTGTCTCTTTTCTGTATTTTCAAACTTCAAGTTTCTCTCCATGACGGATTGGATGCTGGCAATTTCACTCTCATCCAATTGAGATAAATCAATTTGTGATGTAATGGGCTTTCTCGTCGTCGACGGCGAGAGTAAACCATCTCTGTCTTCTCTAACATGTCGGGCAGGTAGCATGTCAAAAGCGGAAATGTCCCGGCAGTACTTTGCGAAAATGTCCCGGAAGTGGTCTGCATTGATATCCCGAACACATTTTAATTATTAATTATTAATTAAATAATTCATTAACTACATTGAAACAGTTCAGAAATGATTAATGCTGCTATAAAGAAATATTTTCGCTATCAATCAGTATAAGTTACATGTTCTTGCTATGTCGACCAGAAATCCTCGATCTGTGCCTGCCATAGTCGACAAGAATTTCTTCGTCAGTGAACGACAGTGCATCATCACTTCTCTTCTTCAGCAACATATCAACAACTCCCGCTACCTGGCAGCCACTAATTGTTTCACGGGAACTTTCAATCCAAGCCGAACGAGTTTGAAAAGACTGACTGCTGCAGGTCACTTGCGTCTTGCGCCCCTCTTCGCCGCAAGGAGTCGACAAGAGTTCCTTGTACTCAGCAACAGTAGGCTACAAACCACCAGTTTAGTAACGTTATTCAACAAACTGGTCTACAACAGACTGACCAGAGCTCTCAGTGAGGAGCGAATGTGATCAATGTCGAGAAGAGTCTGCTCGCAGTATTTTCCTGTTGGTTCTCTTCGCCACCAGTAGCGGCAATGACTGATGCGGTTGTTTCCACGACATCTCTCTTGCTCACCCGTTTGCCTGAATAGCCCCAAAGGGCCGCGTCTGTTAGTGGAGACGAGAGAAATGAGTGACATTGTCTGTTTGTTTTCACAGTGACACGCGCCACACGCGTCATCCTGGAGAGAGTAAACAAATTAGTTGCTAGGCAAGACCGATGTGTTAGTCGAATTTTTTCATTTAGCAAACTACATGAGATAAACACACACCTTCATAGAAGTAATGAGAGCCATAATACCGTACTAACAAGACTAACTACATGGCACCGAGCAGCTTCCGGGTACTAAAGCCTACATTACATCCGGGAGTTCAAAAACTTCGTCTTCGGAAAGTCTTCGAGAACGTCAAACGGTTTGTTGTCGAAATGGAGTTGCAGTACTTACCGTTCAGTGTATCGATTATCTATAGGTCAGATGTGGGGCTGCTCGTTATGATATAAGGGTACTCGCTGATCGAGACTACAAGTAGTGCATTCCAGTTTTATTTTAGAGCAATAATTTTTACGCGCAGTGAATGTCCAGCAGTAGGGTCGAGTGTCCAGCCGGTTATTTCCCTACGAGGACAAAGTACCCCTTTCTCTGGGCTGGACTAGCTGTGTGTGTGTGTGTGTGTGTGTGTGTGTGTGTGTGTGTGTGTGTGTGTGTGTGTGTGTGTGTGTGTGTGTGTGTGTGTGTGTGTGTGTGTGTGTGTGTGTGTGTGTGTGTGTGTGTGTGTGTGTGTGTGTGTGGTGCTAGAGAGTGCATTTAGAGAATGGAAACATCCGGGACCTTACAGGATTGCAGGTTCAAGTCACAGTGATGGTGAGCTATGGCATAAGTTCCTTAAGTTAAGCAATAAACTTACACACAATTGCTTCTCTCGACTCAGGAGTATAAATGAGTACCTGGTTATTGACTGGAATGGACATGACCGCTAGCTGTTAGTTACGTCATGCAGCAAATGGGTACTTTGTGGGCCTTGGTGTCCAGTCCCAAAGCTGCGCCATAGTCAGTGCCCCTGGATGACTCTAGCTAAGCAAGCTCCAGGTGGATTGTAGTGCTGGCCCTAGGCCTCGACGTAGCGCATGGAGGCCCTGTCTCTAGAAGCAGAGGGAGTTATCTTCACAACTGACCTTAAGGTCAACGTCGTTTGACATGAAGGGCTTAACATTTGTCCATTGTGTGTGTGTGTGTGTGTGTGTGTGTGTGTGTGTGTGTGTGTGTGTGTGTGTGTGTGTGTGTGTGTGTGTGTGTGTGTGTGTGTGTGTAAGACATATGAAAGACAAACTTTTAATTTCTTTTTCTCACACAAAGTGAGGTGAAATGGACAGAGCAAAAAATGAATTGCATGGCATGCTCAACAATTGAATTAATTGGGTGGGTGGGTGGTATTGTGGGGTAGCCACAGGACATGGATGGATCCATGACTGCTTCCAGGACACCAACTCCCTGCTGTCCTATCATTGGTTTCCTCTCTAGTGTTTTGTCTGGCATCTGGGGCATCGCCCTCTTCTTTTAGGTCTCATTGGAAAGCTAGCACATTCGAGTTTGGGCTCAAACTGAAAAGATCTCGACCACATACCAACTCAACGTTGTGCATAGGCGGAACACTGGCTTATCACTGTCTATTCCTCATGTTGTTGAGCTGAGATATGAGTAATGCATGGTGCAAGGGTTGAGGCA
This sequence comes from Corticium candelabrum, assembly GCF_963422355.1. Classification (NCBI taxonomy): domain Eukaryota; kingdom Metazoa; phylum Porifera; class Homoscleromorpha; order Homosclerophorida; family Plakinidae; genus Corticium; species Corticium candelabrum. The sequence goes on from NC_085104.1 coordinate 422,112, forward strand.
AGTGTGCTCTTAAAGAGTAGAGATCTGCCACATTTGTAACAAATGGTAGAGGTTGTTTATCTGTTCGACAATCAGTAGAGCCACACATGACGCGCTTTCTACTTATATGTTCATTCTTGCTTTAATTAATTAGATAGAGTGCAGTCAGTGGTAGTTTGAAAGAATTCTATGATGAATGTGTATGCATGGTTCCAACAGAATCCTTTATCTCATGTCTCACAGACAGTATGTGAGGTTGTTTGCTCAACATGCAGTCTTCACTTCCCTACTAGCACAGCCATCTAGCTACCCATGCAACGAAGTCAGAAGTTCAGTTAAAATGGTAAAGCCTGGAGTCATGCATGGGAAACATGTTGAATGGCAGTGAGCACTACAGCTTCTGCTTCCAAAAGCCTATACAAAACACACACTGGCAATCAAACACGCGTTTGTCAGCCCTGCTTGTCTGCCTAACATTTCTTAGGGCAATATGACTAAATATATACCTTTACGCATCTGCAATTCATTGTTCGTTTGAGAGAAGACATGCAGATGTGCATTTGCAAGACAGTGGAAGTTCAAAGTCCAGCCGTCTACATTCTAGTGATTCTTATGACATCATGCCCCAAAATTATGCGGCACTGCATGCCACCAGTGTCTGTAGCACAGCCACAGCATGTGAACTCAAAAATTGTGGCCAACTCATAACGCCACGTTTCCGACGGCATTAGTCATGCTTACTGCCCTTGTTGACAGCCTTACGCGTCTACAAATGCTGGTTTAGTGATCTAAGAGCGCGCATGCCAGACATGTGTACGTGATGCACTGTGCATGAATATTCATGCAAACAAAAGCACAGCCATACAAACGTGGACACCCTCAAGGTTTCTGGAACCTTAAGCCATTAGTAAGCAAGATGAAAGCCGCAATAGAATTAAAGTTATGAACTCCAATGCCATGACGTCTGGTTGTAGACGCCTGCTATTGGTCATCCACTGCATCTAACTTGCTTCAAGGAATTATCGGTTTCTTTGTCATTCAACTCTCTCCCTTCCCTCTGAAGGCTGCGTGTACAAGCAGCTCTACTTTCTCAACTCTCCAAACTGTTAAGGAGAGAAAAGATCAATGTTGAAGTTGTGCGCGCTGCTTCTGCTGGTGATTACCAGCACACATGCCATGCCAACGTGTAGTAATCCATCTGATGGAGCAATCACCGCTTGTCCTGCAGGATCACAATGCTGGGACATTCAGCAAGTGTCTACTAAGGTGACCTGGTCTTTACACAATCAGTGTTCACGGTGCACGTTCGCTCAGCAGCAACCAGTCATTGTTCAAGACACTGAAACGTCAGTGACTTTTGAGACGGATGGCACATTTCAAAGAAACGTCGATCTCAATATATACAAAGTGCCCGACATGACAGCGATGCAAAACTGTGACATTTCTGGTGGTACTGTTGTGGGTCGAGTCTCACCACGTCCTGCTTCAGGAAGCGGAACTCCTCCATTCTCCCTTGACGTTACCGCCTTAATTAGCTCTGGAGCAAATTTCTTTGTCTCAGTGCATACAAGCGATACTGACAACAACCCAATCCCCAGCAATTGCGATCAAGGAGCAAGACTGGTCATATATGAAGGCGGCTATCAATGCGGAAATATCAACTCTCCTTGCAGTGGTGTGGGAGCCTGTGTTTTCAATCACGTTTCTTCAAACTTTGAATGCCAGTGTGCTGATGGATACAGAAAGAGAACACTATGTACCACTAACGACATCGATGAGTGTTTCCAGAACAATGCATGTGGAGATCCCGCATTTGAAGGTGTCTGTGTCGATGAAGTCTGTGGTTTCACTTGTACTTGCTTTGGTGGTCGTACAAGCTCAGCTGGAAATGGCAGGTCATGTGATGTTCCTCCTCCAAACTGTAATATTAACCCTTGTTTCAATGGTGGCACCTGTAATTTCCTCAGCGGCCTTGGACGAGTATTTTGTGAATGTCTAGATGACACAGTTCAACAAGCGCGTTTTTGTGCAGATCAAAACCAATGTGAGTCCAATCCGTGTCACAATGGTGGTACCTGTGTGGATGGCCATCTCGGCTACACATGCTTGTGTGCTGCTGGTTTCACTGGTGATGTCTGTTCAGTCAATATTAATGACTGTACTCTGTCTACGTGTCTAAACAATGGCCAGTGTAATGATGGTACGAGAGATGCTACATGCACATCGTGTTCAAGCAGCTGGACAGGCAAATTTTGCCAGATCAATGAAAACGATTGCCTAACTTCAACCTGCCTCAATAGCGGAGTATGCGTCGATGGTGATGCTAGTCACTCATGCAACTGTCTTGCTGGTTTTACTGGAGTCGTATGTCAGACTAACATAAACGAGTGTGCTTCCAATCCTTGTCAAAATCAAGGTGTTTGCGTTGATCAAGCAAATAGATATGCTTGTGCATGTGTAGCGGGTTACACTGGAGTTAACTGTCAAACAAATATCAATGAATGTTCATCTAACCCATGTCAGAATGGTGCAACCTGTATCGATCGTGTCAACCGGTTCATTTGTGAGTGTCTAGACGGCTTCTCTGGTACCCTTTGTGAAATCAATGATAATAACTGTGCATCCAATCCGTGTCAGAATGGTGGACAATGTGTGGATGGAGTGAATCGATACACATGTGACTGTATACCTGGGTTCATTGGACTAAGGTGTGAAACAGATATCAATGAATGTGCATCCAATCCATGCCAGAATGGTGGACAGTGTCTAAATCTCATCAACAGGTATGAATGTAACTGTCCTGCAGGATATGATGGCATAAACTGTCAGATCAACATCAATGAATGTGCATCAAACCCGTGTGTTCAAGGCACTTGTACAGACCTTGTAAATGGTTTTGTCTGCACTTGTTTTGCAGGATCTACTGGAACCTTGTGTGATGGTATTATCAATGAATGTTCATCTAACCCATGTCAGAATGGTGCAACCTGTATTGATCGTGTCAACCGGTTCATTTGTGAGTGTCTAGACGGCTTTGCTGGTACCCTTTGTGAAATCAATATCAATGACTGCGCATCCAATCCGTGTCAAAATGGTGGAAGATGTGTAGATGGAGTGAATCGATACACATGTGACTGTATACCTGGATTCATTGGGATAAGGTGTGAAACAGATATCAATGAATGTGCATCCAATCCATGCCAGAATGGTGGACAATGTCTAAATCTCATCAACAGGTATGAATGTAACTGTCCTGCAGGATATGATGGCATAAACTGTCAGATCAACATCAATGAATGTGCATCAAACCCGTGTGTTCAAGGCACTTGTACAGACCTTGTAAATGGTTTCCTATGCACTTGCTTTGCAGGATCTACTGGAACCTTGTGTGATGGTATTATCAATGAATGTTCATCTAACCCATGTCAGAATGGTGCAACCTGTATTGATCGTGTCAACCGGTTCATTTGTGAGTGTCTAGACGGCTTTGCTGGTACCCTTTGTGAAATCAATATCAATGACTGCGCATCCAATCCGTGTCAAAATGGTGGAAGATGTGTAGATGGAGTGAATCGATACACATGTGACTGTATACCTGGATTCATTGGGATAAGGTGTGAAACAGATATCAATGAATGTGCATCCAATCCATGCGAGAATGGTGGACAATGTCTAAATCTCATCAACAGGTATGAATGTAACTGTCCTGCAGGATATGATGGCATAAACTGTCAGATCAACATCAATGAATGTGCATCAAACCCGTGTGTTCAAGGCTCTTGTAGAGACCTTGTAAATGGTTTCCTATGCACTTGTTTTGCAGGATATACTGGAACCTTGTGTGATATTAATATCAATGAATGTACATCTAACCCATGTCGGAATGGTGCAACCTGTATTGATCGTGTCAACCGGTTCATTTGTGAGTGTCTAGATGGCTTCTCTGGTGATCTTTGTCAAACCAATGACAACGACTGCTTATCCAATCCGTGTCAGAATGGTGGACAATGTATAGATGATGTGAATCGATACACATGTGACTGTATACCTGGCTTCATTGGAATACACTGTGAGACAAACGTTAATGAATGCGCATCCAATCCATGCCAGAATGGTGGACAATGTGATGATGGAATCAACAGGTATGATTGTCGCTGTTTGCCAGGATATGGAGGAATCAACTGTGAAACAAACATCATAGAATGTGCATCCAATCCTTGTATGAATTTAGGTGCTTGCATTGATGTTGTCAATGGCTATAGATGTCAATGTCGACCAGGATTCACTGGAACAATTTGTCAAACCAATATTAATGAGTGTAGTTCTAGTCCATGCCAAAATGGAGGCAGCTGTGTAGATCGAGTTAACAGGTTCATCTGTGAATGTGTCGAGGGCTTTACTGGAACTCTGTGTGAAACTAATATTGATGACTGTGCATCTAGTCCGTGTCAGAACGGTGGACAATGTATAGATGGAATAACCCGATACACGTGTCAGTGTATACCTGGCTTCATTGGAATACACTGTGAGACAAATGTTGATGAATGTGAATCCAATCCATGCCAGAATAGTGGGCAATGTATTGATCTTATTAACCGATATCAGTGTGCTTGCGCTGCAGGATTCACTGGCATCAACTGTCAAACAAACATTAATGAATGTGAATCTAATCCTTGCCAGAATCAAGGGGTATGCGTGGACAACATCAATAGTTTTACCTGCGTATGTGTACCAGGATTTACGGGAGTTTTGTGTCAAACCAATATCAACGAGTGTGTCTCTAGTCCATGCCGAAATGGAGGCAGCTGTGTAGATCGAGTTAACAGGTTCATCTGTGAATGTGTCGAGGGCTTTACTGGAACTCTATGTGAAACTAATATTGATGACTGTGCATCTAGTCCGTGTCAGAACGGTGGACAATGTATTGATGGAATAACTCGATACACGTGTCAGTGTATACCTGGCTTCATTGGGATACACTGTGAGACAAATGTTGATGAATGCAGATCCAATCCATGCCAGAATAGTGGGCAATGTATTGATCTTATTAACCGATATCAGTGTGCTTGTGCTGCAGGATATACTGGCATCAACTGTGAAACAAACATTGATGAATGTGCATCCAATCCTTGCCAGAATCAAGGGGTATGCGTGGACAACATCAATAGTTTTACCTGCATATGTGTACCAGGATTTACAGGAGTCTTGTGTCAGACCAATATAGATGAATGTGAATCTAATCCATGCCAAAATGGAGGCAGCTGTGTAGATCGAATTAACAGTTTCATCTGTGAATGTGTGTTGGGTTTCTCTGGAATTCTTTGTGAAATTAATGATGATGACTGTCGTTCCAATCCATGTCAGAATGGTGCAGAATGTGTAGATGGATTTAGACAATATACTTGTACATGTCTTGACGGGTACACTGGAGTACACTGTGAGACAGATATTAATGAATGTCAATCCAATCCATGCCAGAATGGTGGACAATGTGACGATGGGATCAACAGGTATGATTGTCACTGTTTGGCAGGATTTACTGGCACTAACTGTGAAACAAACATCGATGAATGTGAATCTGATCCTTGCCAGCATCAAGGTGTGTGCATCGATCGAGTAAACCGATTTGAATGTGTTTGTGTTCCCGGATACACTGGAGTAGTTTGCGAGACAGATATCAACGAGTGTGAATCCACTCCTTGCAGGAATGGTGCAACTTGTGTAGATCGAGTCAACCGCTTCATTTGTGAATGTCTAGACGGGTTCACTGGCACTCTATGTCAGACAAACATCGATGAGTGTGCTTCCAACCCTTGTCAGAATGGTGGAGTATGCAATGACGAAATAAATAGATACACATGCCAGTGTATTGCTGGGTTTACTGGGATACATTGTGAGACAAACATCGATGAGTGTGCATCCAATCCATGTCAGCATGGTGGACGTTGTTTTGATGGTATCAACATGTACACATGCCAATGCCTTCCAGGATATACAGGCATCCATTGTGAGACTGATATTGATGAATGCGCATCAAATCCATGTCGGAACGGTGGTCGTTGTAATGATCACGTTAATGCCTTTAGTTGTACATGCCCGAATGGTTACACAGGAACAATCTGCGAAACCAACATTGACGAGTGTCTTTCTAGACCATGTCAGCATGGAGGCAACTGTGTAGACTTAGTAAATGGATATCTGTGTCAATGTACTCCAGGCTACACAGGCACACATTGTGAAACCGACATCGATGAATGCTCATCAAGCCCATGCCACAACGGTGCATCTTGTGTTGACCGTGTGAATCATTACATATGTGAATGTATTGTTGGCTTTACTGGCACACATTGTGAAACAGACATTAACGAATGTCTTTCCTTCCCTTGTCAGAATGGTGGCCTTTGCCGCGACCATATCAACCGCTTTACGTGTCAATGTGTGCCTGGGTTCACAGGAACATTATGTGAAACTGATATTAACGAATGCGAATCATCTCCATGCCAGAATTTAGGTGTGTGCGTCGACATGATAAATGAGTATAGGTGTGACTGTTTACCTGGCTATACCGGAGTTCATTGTCAGACTGATATCGATGAGTGTGCCTCATCACCATGTCAGAATGGTGGAACGTGTATAGACAGGGTTAATCATTTCATTTGTGAATGCCTGCTAGGCTTTACTGGTGTACACTGTCAGACAAACATCGACGACTGTGCTTCCAACCCATGTCAAAATAATGCTATATGTTTAGATGGAATCAATCGTTATGACTGTCGATGTGTACCAGGTTTCACTGGGCTTCACTGTGAGCGAAATGTGCCAGAATGTGCTTCTAATCCGTGTCAGAATGGTGGTACATGTGAGGAACCAAGCATTAACCATCATATATGTCACTGCCCACCGGGTTTTACAGGAGAGCTGTGTGAGACTAACATTAACGAATGCGCATCCAATCCCTGCATGAATGGTGGCACATGTATTGATCGTGACAACGGTTATCTGTGCGAGTGTCTTTTTCGGTTCCGTGGTACTCATTGTGAGATTATCATTGACGCATGCGGTCTCTTCACACCATGTATGAACGACGGCACGTGCACCAATATACCGACGGCCATTGGTGATATGGGCATCGTCGACTTCAACGATCCTCCCAGAAATGGAGTCGATATTCATGATGCATACAGTTGTACCTGTACAGATCGATATACTGGAAGAGTGTGTGAGACATTTATTCCTGTTCCTCCACCACCTCCACTGGTTCCTCCTGCTCCTGGACGCGTGCTTGCTCCACCTCCACCACTTGTGCCTCCTCCACCGGGCAGAATTCTTGGACCACCACCACCATTGCCTCCTCCAGCTCCAGCTGCAATACTCGGACCTCCACCTCCACTCGTTCCTCCTCCACCTATCGACAGATTTGATTGTAGCAGACAACCGTGTGAGAACGGAGGAGCTTGTGTTGATGTCGGAAGTGTGGAGAATTCATACTGCTCGTGTCCATTCGGATTTGGCGGACAACGCTGCGAAAATGGTAATTTGTGTGCAATGACTAATCAGTAGTGTTTAACGATATCGTAATTGTCTTGTTTAGATGTCGACATCACTGTAGCAGGGTTTGGAAACACAGTCGATTCATATGTTCAAGTGTCTGGAACCTTGACCAGAACTGCAGATGATTCTGTTATTATCTCAGTGAAACCTCTAAGCAGTAATGGGCTTGTTTTCTTGATGATTCAAAATCTAAATGGTGTCGGTGACTTTATTTCTCTAACCTTGGTTAATGATAAGCCAGTGTACAAGTTTGATGTTGGAAGCGGTAGCGTGACTATAGCCAGTCCACAGACTATTCCACTTGGTGTCTTTACAAATATCGAACTAAGGTAGAGTCGTGATTTAGTTGCCTACTGTGGTGTCTAATACTTGTAATTTTGTCTTCTAGACGCAATGGTGTCGTAGGTGAACTATTGATTGATGGGGTGGTAGTTGCATCTGGGACAGCACCCGGAAGCCACGATATTGCCGATGTCATGGATGATTTCTATTTGGGAGGTGTTCCTAATCCATCTGGTATCATCAATGCAGAAATCAGTCCACGTACTGGCTTTGTTGGCTGTATTCGCTCTGTCAGTCTGGATGGCACTGAATTTGACATCAGTCAACGTGCTACTGCCGGTAGCAACGTTGGTGAATGTCCTGCCGATTCTTGTTCTCCCAATCCTTGTAAGAACGGCGGTAGCTGTACTAGAATTGGACCACACTTGTCTGACTTCGAGTGCACTTGCCTTAATGGATATAGCGGCCCAACGTGTGAGATCGTGTCTAATGTGTGCCTGGGGACTTCACCATGTATGCACGGAGGAGAATGTCGTGTGGACAGCAGCGCCACTGCAGGGTATCGTTGCATCTGCACTGCCACCCACTCTGGTCCACAATGTGAAACACCGGTCGGAGATACAAAATCTGATTACTCTTATGCTGGAGATTCGTATGTTGCTTGGAATGTGGACCCTGCCGATGTCGACGTTACAACGGTCATCAACCTCCGAGTGTACCCCAACCAAGACAAATCTGACGGATTATTAGCACTGTTCATACGCCCTTCTGTTGACTTTTTAGCTATCACTGTCGATGACGGATTTGTAAGAGTTCGTATGGATCTCGGACAAGGAGAGATTTCTCTCACCAGCAGTTCACGTTTACCAGCTAATCTGTATTCCATGATTACAGTAAATCGAAACGGTCGAAATATTGACCTGACCGTGTCTGGTGCCAGCACGGTATCAGGTGCATCACCGGGATCGTTTTCAAGCCTCAATGTCAACAATCGTTTCTATGTTGGTGGTGTGCCATCGTCGGTAGGCCCGACTCTGCCATCTATACTTGCCGGAATCTCAGGGTTTATGGGTTGCATCACTGAAGTAACTGTTAATGGAAACTTCCTCAACTCAACCGATTTGTTATCAAGTTATAATGCAAAAGATTGCACTGTCAATCTGTGTAATCCTAGTCCATGTGAAAACGGCGGCACGTGTTCAGCAACTGGTAACTCGGTGTTTTGCGCTTGCTCACAAGGATATTCTGGGCCACGCTGTGCAAGTGATGATGATCCATGCTTAACAGTCAACTGTGGATCCGGTGCTACATGTGTGCCACTGGGCAATACGGCAGTCTGCGCATGTCCTCTTGGCAAAGGAGGTGAACAATGCGACCAAGGTTTGTCCCTTACTAATTGATGTTTGTGCACTGTCTGCAGTCATTACATTTGTTTCATCGTCTAGATATTGCGATCCAAACGATGTCATTCAGAGATAATCTCACATCTTTTGCTGCCTTTCCTTCACTTGGAAGTGACACTCGTTCGACAACAACGATAACAATGTCCATCAAGCCTTTAGAAAAGGATGGCCTTATCTTCTATGCGGGTCGCAAGACGACACCTCCTTTCACTGATTACATCTCAGTCGGTCTATATGATGGATACGTTGAGTTCCGTTATGATTTGGGATCGGGAACAGTCGAGATTAAGAGTACCGAACGACTCGTTTTGTATCAATGGCATACCATTCGTGCGGAAAGAAATCTGAAGAACGGTAAATATTGCTGCAGATGAAATGTGGCAATACACATTGTATTAAGATTGGTTGGTGTTTTAGGACTGTTGACGATTGATGGTGGATCAGCAGTAAGTGGTGCAAGCCCTGGTTCGACGACACTGCTTGATGTACACGAGAACAACCTTGACGCTTACCTTGGTGGTCACGAAGACTATACTAAAGTATTGATCGTCTAGTTCCCTCACATCTTTTTCCACACATTAAATTTCAGTATTATTGTGACAGGTTGCTAGTGATGCCGGTCTCACAAGTGGCTTCACTGGATGCATCAAAGATGCCAACGTTAACGGCCGTGTCTTGGACTTTTCTACGGCAACTCGTGGTCGAAGCATTGCCGAATGCGACCAGCACCAATGTGATCGCCTCACTTGCCTCAATGGAGGAACTTGTACTGATGTAGACGGTCAGGGTAACTTCAAGTGCTCTTGCTCTCATGGCTTCAAAGGAGACAACTGCCAGCAAATGATTGCCAACAATTGCACTATTGGTAATGATATGTGTCACTCAAGCAGCCAGTGTGTGTTCAACTATAAAACTGAGAAGTATGAGTGCTTCTGTCCTCTTGTTCCCAATCCACAAAGAGGACAATTTTGTACTGAAGGTATTATAATTCATACTTAAACAGCATTGCACTGGTTTACACACTAACATTTGGTTTTAGTCACTAACTTCAAAGTCGCCAAGTTTAATGGCAACAGCTATGCAGCCTATAATTATCCTGCTCGTACGGCTCAGACCATCATCAAATTCAATCTCTCCTCTCAAGCTACTAATGGACTTGTTTTCTATCTCCCACCCGTATGTCGATCTTCATGTTCTAACTTGCTGTATGTTTCAGTTTTGTGATTATTATGTGACGACACAGGGTACAGGTGGTGATTACCTATCCATCGGCATTATTAATGGACACGTCGAACTGAGGTGAGGACAAGCCTGCAGTTTGATTAATAATTTATTATTAAGCTGCAATATTTGGCAATTGCAGGTACGATCTCGGCACTGGTGCTGCAAAAATAACTAACAACCAAGTGAACGTCACTGGTAGTCACGGATCGTGGCATACAGTATCTGCTTTCAGGTCTGTCAAATGACATGCTTCACAGAAATTTTCCAATATCGGTCTGTTATACAGGGAACAACAGTCGGGTACTCTAATTGTTGATACACAGACTGCCACCGGCTCTTCTCTGGGCTCCGCAATTGGTCTGACTGCTTCATCGGGTCAGATGTACGTTGGTGGTATTGCTGTGAGTACAGCTGACTTGTCTGAGTATCGAGACATCTTGGACGGAGACTTCAAGATGGGTCTCGTTGGCTGTATCGCTAATCTGGAGGTCAACGATGTGTCTATTGACCTGGAAAAGATGGCACAGAGTGGTGCTAATGTCGAGAGCTGTGATGACTACTTCCCTGGCTGATGAGTGAAAGTAGTGCAATTGACGATTGACTTTGTTCTCATTCTTAGTTGTAGTCTGCTGCATGCGTGTGTTGGCTTTGTTCTGCTGTCTGTTTTGAGTTGAAATTTCTGCATGCCGTTTAGCTTTATGATTCGGCTCTAACGCCGCTGATTGCTCTTTTAGCGTCGCTTCTAATCACTGAGTAGTAGTATAGCTGCCGAGTACAATTGTTAGAGGGAAATAAAATGAAAACTTGCTTGTTGTGATCGTTGACTGTAGCAGAACAGAGTTATGTCACATCGATCTTCTTTAGTCTGACCTATTCCTTCAGACTACAATGCAGACTGCCAGAGTAAACCTGAGCTGGCTCTCCGAACAAAGGAAAAAATAATCCATCGTTGTGACACACTGAATAGCTGGATTTCGGTCTCATCCTAGCCTTAATGCTAATCCCAAACTTACTACTAATTTTACATTCTGAACAAATCCTGAACTTAATAAACCGGTTCACACTAGGAGGCAAGAACCAGTAAAACAGGATTTGCTCACCAAATTAACTTTATTAGCATTAACTTGTACTTGACAATTTCAGTTTTAGTAGATCTATTACACACGTGTACAGCAATTCTTTTTATCAAGTACAGTTGTTTAGACTCAAAAGCTTCTATGAATTGTTCTCACCTCAAGCTTCAATGTAGATAGCTGTGAAAGACATAAATGCCAAAAAAGTAACGTCTTCGCACCATTCAAGCTGTTGAAACATTATCTAGACACATAGAGCGCTTTCACACACAGGGTTAACTTGAGTTAATTAAATCGGGTTAACTTTGGCCCGGGTTAGACTCCAATTAGCCCGGTCGTGTGAACGCGAGTTTAGTAAACCCAAGTTAACCTGAGTGAAGACTGGGGTTAAGTGAGGGTTAAGCTAACCCTGGCTTCTAGTAGGGTTAGACCGGGTTAGAGTGGGTTAAGCGAAGACACGCCCTAATATATGCAAATACACGCCCTGGAGTGGATCGCGCTAACGTACAAAATGGCTTGTCTTTCTAGTGTTAGGCTATCGGCGTTACTGCTTTCCTATTTACCAGCAGAAACTTCAAGCAATCGATGTATTCGCTCTACTGTAGATCTTCTGCATCTAATTACCCGTGTTCTACGTGTGAACGCCAGTTGGGTGGAGTGGAGTTATCATAACTCTACCCGAGTTTTCCTAACCCGAGTTATCCCTGTGTGTGAAAGCGCTCATATTCTACACAAATCAACTCGATATTCTTTCACGTTTATGCCTCCTTACATCAATCATGACGTTCCCGCTCGAGGAAACTTCTAGACTTTGATTGGCTCTAATTTCACGATGAATGAATTTTTTGCGGGCTCGCTAATGTAAATAGCGCCGACTAGCGGTCCATACAGGCGAGGCAGAAACATGTCCTAATCCGGGTTTCTACGGCGGCACTTCAATATAAATTATCTATTGCAATTAATTAGCAATGGCACGTGTCTACACCAAGTAGAAACTGTGTACACGTACAGTACCAGTAAAATAACATTTAGGATAGAAAACGTTCAACACTTCTCAACTAATTTAGTATATAGAAATACAAACGAGCTTTTAGTATCCGCAGAGTCACAACTGAATGCGAGCGACAAGCTGTAGCAGCAGGTCTTAGTATCTACTAACTTTATTACAATTACAAGTCAGTCGTATGGACATGATGAGAACGACGACAATCGTTTCACTCTCACTGCATCCATCTGTACATCACGACAGCAAATATTACGCTGCATATCAATGTGGCAAGACCGGCTCGTGGCCTGCAACACAATCAAAACAAAATCATTCAAACCAACGAATCATACAAACAAAAATGATGGCCAACTGTACAATGATTTGATGAGATGTTCGAGGGCAGTCACAATAGCACTGATGAGAGCCACCAGAGCCAAAACGAATGAGAGACATTTGACTCCACATGTTGATCGTTCTTAAATTCACAGAGCTATAACGCAGTAATCACACTTTTAATTTAATTAATAATTAACTATTAATTATTTAGGACATTTAATTATTTTTAATGCAACCAGTAAAATATGAACGCAACTGGCAGTCTATCATATCCAACTGCTAGTTGAGCTCCTCTCTCTGTGTTCTCGTATACGAGTGAATTGAAACATAAGGCAACTGTGTGGAACGTTGTGTACCTTGTTGTCAAGAGCTCCGAGCTTCTCGTCTGTTTCGGAAAAGCGTTCATCACTGCCATACTCCATATGCTCCAACCTCTCCTGCATCTGTGAGAGCTAAAATAGTAATGTCTAGACTTTAATTGACTGCGTTAATGAGTCGGAGTTATTCACATGAGAACACACACATGTGCACACACACACACACACACACACACACACACACACTCTCTCTCTCTCTCTCTCTCTCTCACACACACACACACACACACACACACACACACACACACACCTCATGCTGCATTTCACTGACAGAAGTGCACAGTTCAGCATGCTGCTCTTCAACTCGCTGCAAAAACACATCATAAACACCATACCATCCAGTAGTCAGCCTAACACAAGTTTACCAACTCCAAATGCAGACAGACAAACAGACAACAGACAGATAGACAAGACAACAGACAGACAGACAGACAGACAGACAGACAGACAGACAGGGTACTTTTAGTTGTCTCTTTTGCCTCAGAAAATATGTATACACTTACCTATGAACACTATAAAGCATTTAGCTTTAGTCGAGTTGTTTCTGCTGTGATGTATGATAGTGTGATTGTAAGAAATAAATGATTCTTGACAGACAGACAGACAGACAGACAGACAGCCACTAGGCTGACCTGGGTTATCTTTTAAGTTAAGTTGTTACTGTTTTTTAGTGCTTTTTCCTGTGTACTGTAGCACCTAAAACATTATGTCATTGCCTAGCACTCTTTGTATGATAGATGAATGTTTGAAAATATATGTAACAGACAGACAGACAGACAGACAGACAGACAGACAGACAGACAGACAGACAGACAAACATATAGACAGACAAACAGACAGACAGACAAACAAATAGACAGATTCCTTCTCGTTAAAGCGGAAATTGGGAGAGATGGTCCTAGGGCGAAAGTCCTCGAAGAACCACTCCGCCCCTTCCATCAGCAGCACGCGTTGGAATTTTAGTAGGGCACGCGTTCCACAAGACTCCCTGCTGCGTACTTCGCACAAGACTGTTTCATTTAATTAACGTTCTTGCTGCGTTCATTTTTCATTCTTTTCGCGTTCAATTCTTTTGACATTCAACTCAACCAAATATAATCAAAAATAGAAACTTGAAAATAGAAAAATGAAAAATGAAAATAGAAAAATTAAAAACGAACAATGAATAATAAAATTTGCATGCCGAATTAATGTTTTTCAGTAAAATAATTGAAAAACATTAACAAAAAGTTAAGAAATAAAAAAATGAAAAATGAAAATTGAAATTTGAAAATTAAACGGACCGGTTAGAGACCTTCTTCGTCAAATTGCGCCGCCATTCTAGAACGTACGGGATTTCTAAAGCATCACGTGGATAGAACGAAGTCCCGGCTATCATCTCTGAAGTTTACATTGTAACCGGATATATTTTGTATTATTGATGTAAAATGTTGCGCAGTACTATGCGCATAATATGGGTGTGGTGCTAGCTTCGCCCTGCCATTGTCCCTAGCCACGACCAATGAGCATACAGCATATAATTTGAAGCACGTGCGTTTCAATAGCTCCGCCTGGATATTTGTGTGGCGACCGGCGACCGGCGACCAATCATCAGTTGCTATATAATTGATTCGTCTCTGTGAATGATTCCGACGTTCGACATCGAAAGACCTCGAATCCGACCGTTATTTCTTTCGAAAACCGTTGGGCGACCTGTTTGTTCCTTCTACGAACGGTTTTTGGCCAAGCGACCGTTTTGGGAGACGCGTCGGCGTGAATAACTCGAACCGAGCAGACTCGCCCACCGTAATTCACGTTTCCCCGCTCGTAATTCGTTCGGTTATGGGTTTTGGCTTTGTCTGTAGGTTGGTCGAAACGTTATTGAGAGGACAGACGAGTGTTGGCGACGTCTACGACTGATAATGAGCGACAGGAAGAGGTCTGGTTCGTCTCGCGTCGAATTCACGGCGTGACATTGGACTAGATTGCTAAATTGTTGCATTTGAGATTGTTCTTGGTACTGCTAATAAAGTAAGAAACATGTAGAAACATGTGCAGTGTGTTGAGGATGTAGGCTGACTAGCTAGATTGCAGTCTAGATGTTGGTAATTAGAGTCACGTGTCATATGGTTGCCCTGAAACGTCTCCTGTAGCGACATGTTCTTGCAGATTTCTCAACAACGCGCTCGCAGACAGCCACGAAACTCGGCACGGAACTACACCTCCATAGATGCAACAAAGTTTCGGTGCCATTTTTACGTCTCAGACCGTTCCCTTCGAAAAATCACCTCCTAAGTGTCGTCACAGTCACTTAGATTTGTCTAAAAAATTCATCTTGCGTCTGTTTGGCAATCCGCTACCCACCGTGTCTTCAAATACAACGTTCTAGCATGCTGCCGAGTTACAACCGGTTTGAGCAAAGTTCGTGATCGACCTACAATAGAACGACGGCTACCTCGAAAGCCTAGAAACGCGTAGTTTGGCAAAAAACGAACCCACGAGTAGAAAGGGGATACGTAGACATGTACACAGCCGGGGTTTGAGCTCGAAAAGAGCGCGCAGTTAAAAATACATGCCACTAGTTAGCAAGATGAAAGCCACAATAGAGTTAAATTTATATGAACTCCAGTGCCATGACGTCTGGTTGTAGACGCCTGCTATTGGTCATCGACTGCATCTAACTTGCTTCAAGGAAGTATCGTTTTTTTTTGTCATTCAACTCTGAAGGCTGCGTGTACAAGCAGCTCTACTTTCTCAACTCTCCAAACTGTTGAGGAGAGAAAAGATCAATGTTGAAGTTGTGCGCGCTGCTTCTGCTGGTGATTACCAGCACACATGCCATGCCAACGTGTAGTAATCCATCTGATGGAGCAATCACCGCTTGTCCTGCAGGATCACAATGCTGGGACATTCAGCAAGTGTCTACTAAGGTGACCTGGTCTTTACACAATCAGTGTTCACTGTGCACGTTCGCTCAGCAGCAACCAGTCATTGTTCAAGACACTGAAACGCCAGTGACTTTTGAGACGGATGGCACATTTCAAAGAAACGTCGATCTCAATATATACAGAGTGCCCGACATGACAGCGATGCAAAACTGTGACATTTCTGGTGGTACTGTTGTGGGTCGAGTCTCACCACGTCCTGCTTCAGGAAGCGGAACTCCTCCATTCTCCCTTGACGTTACCGCCTTAATTAGCTCTGGAGCAAATTTCTTTGTCTCAGTGCATACAAGCGATACTGACAACAACCCAATCCCCAGCAATTGCAATCAAGGAGCAAGACTGGTCATATATGAAGGCAGCCATCAATGCGGAAATATCAACTCTCCTTGCAGTGGTGTGGGAGCCTGTGTTTTCAATCACGTTTCTTCAAACTTTGAATGCCAGTGTGCTGATGGATACAGAAAGGGAACACTATGTACCACTAACAACATCGATGAGTGTTTCCAGAACAACGCATGTGGAGATCCCACATTTGAAGGTGTCTGTGTCGATGAAGTCTGTGGTTTCACTTGTAGTTGCTTTGGTGGTCGTACAAGCTCAGCTGGAAATGGCAGGTCATGTGATGTTGGTCCTCCAAACTGTAATATTAACCCTTGTTTCAATGGTGGCACCTGTAATTTCCTCAGCGGCCTTGGACGAGTATTTTGTGAATGTCTAGATGACACAGTTCGACAAGAGCGTTTTTGTGCAGATCAAAACCAATGTGAGTCCAATCCGTGTCACAATGGTGGTACCTGTGTGGATGGCCATCTCGGCTACGCATGCTTGTGTGCTGCTGGTTTCACTGGTGATGTCTGTTCAGTCAATATTAATGACTGTACTCTGTCTACGTGTCTAAACAATGGCCAGTGTAATGATGGTACGAGAGATGCTACATGCACATCGTGTTCAAGCAGCTGGACAGGCAAATTTTGCCAGATCAATGAAAACGATTGCCTAACTTCAACCTGCCTCAATAGCGGAGTATGCGTCGATGGTGATGCTAGTCACTCATGCAACTGTCTTGCTGGTTTTACTGGAGTCGTATGTCAGACTAACATAAACGAGTGTGCTTCCAATCCTTGTCGAAATCAAGGTGTTTGCGTTGATCAAGCAAATAGATATGCTTGTGCATGTGTAGCGGGTTACACTGGAGTTAACTGTCAAACAAATATCAATGAATGTTTATCTAACCCATGTCAAAGAGGTGGAACCTGTATTGATCGTCTCAACGGGTTCATTTGTGAGTGTCTAGGCGGCTTCTTTGGTACCCTTTGTGAATTCAGTTTCAACGAATGCTTATCCAATCCGTGTCAGAATGGTGGAACATGTGCAGAAAGAGTGAATCGATACACATGTGACTGTATACCTGGGTTCATTGGTCTACGGTGTGAAATAGATGCCAATGAATGTGCATCCAATCCATGCGAGAATGGTGGACAATGTCTAAATCTCATCAACAGGTATCAATGTAACTGTCCTGCAGGATATGATGGCATAAACTGTCAGATCAACATCAATGAATGTGCATCAAACCCGTGTGTTCAAGGCTCTTGTAGAGACCTTGTAAATGGTTTCCTATGCACTTGTTTTGCAGGATCTACTGGAACCTTGTGTGATATTGATATCAATGAATGTACATCTAACCCATGTCAGAATGGTGCAACCTGTATTAATCGTGTCGACCGGTTCATTTGTGAGTGTCTAGATGGCTTCTCTGGTGATCTTTGTCAAACCAATGACAACGAATGCTTATCCAATCCGTGTCAGAATGCTGGACGATGTGTAGATGGAGAGAATCGATACACATGTGTCTGTATACCTGGCTTCATTGGGATACACTGTGAGACAAATGTTGATGAATGCAGATCCAATCCATGCGAGAATAGTGGGTTATGTATTGATCTTATTAACCGATATCAGTGTGCTTGCGCTGCAGGATTCACTGGCATCAACTGTCAAACAAACATTGACGAATGTGCATCCAATCCATGCCAGAATGGTGGAGAATGTGTAGATGGATTTAGCCAATATACTTGTACATGTCTTGAAGGGTACACTGGAGTACACTGTGAGACAGATATTAATGAATGTCAATCCAATCCATGCCAGAATGGTGGACAATGTGATGATGGAATCAAGAGGTATGATTGTCGCTGTTGGCCAGGATTTGTAGGAATCAACTGTGAAACAGGCATTGCTGCATGTGAATCACATCCTTGCCTGAATCAAGGTGTGCCCATCGATGGAATAAACCTATGTGAATGTGCTTGTTACCCCGGATATACTGGAGTAGTTTGCGAGACAGATATCAACGAGTGTGCATCCACTCCTTGCAGGAATGGTGCAACTTGTGTAGATCGAGTCAACCACTTCATTTGTGAATGTCTAGACGGGTTCACTGGCAGTCTATGTCAGACAGACATCGATGAGTGTGCTTCCAACCCTTGTCAGAATGGTGGAACGTGTATAGACAGGGTTAATCATTTCATTTGTGAATGCCTGACAGGCTTTACTGGTGTACACTGTCAGACAAACATCGACGACTGTGCTTCCAACCCATGTCAAAATAATGCTATATGTCTAGATGGAATCAATCGTTATGACTGTCGATGTGTACCAGGTTTCACTGGGCTTCACTGTGAGCGAAATGTGCCAGAATGTGCTTCTAATCCGTGTCAGAATGGTGGCACATGTGAGGAACCAAGCATTAACCATCATATATGTCACTGCCCACCGGGTTTTACAGGAGAGCTGTGTGAGACTAACATTAACGAATGCGCATCCAATCCCTGCATGAATGGTGGCACATGTATTGATCGTGACAACGGTTATCTGTGCGAGTGTCTTTTTCGGTTCCGTGGTACTCATTGTGAGATTATCATTGACGCATGCGGTCTCTTCACACCATGTATGAACGACGGCACGTGCACCAATATACCGACGGCCATTGGTGATATGGGCAGCGTCGACTTCAACGATCCTCCCAGAAATGGAGTCGATATTCATGATGCATACAGTTGTACCTGTACAGATCGATATACTGGAAGAGTGTGTGAGACATTTATTCCTGTTCCTCCACCACCTCCACTGGTTCCTCCTGCTCCTGGACGCGTGCTTGCTCCACCTCCACCACTTGTGCCTCCTCCACCGGGCAGAATTCTTGGACCACCACCACCATTGCCTCTTCCAGCTCCAGCTGCAATACTCGGACCTCCACCTCCACTCGTTCCTCCTCCACCTATCGACAGATTTGATTGTAGCAGACAACCGTGTGAGAACGGAGGAGCTTGTGTTGATGTCGGAAGTGTGGAGAATTCATACTGCTCGTGTCCATTCGGATTTGGCGGACAACGCTGCGAAAATGGTAATTTGTGTGCAATGACTAATCAGTAGTGTTTAACGATATCGTAATTGTCTTGTTTAGATGTCGACATCACTGTAGCAGGGTTTGGAAACACAGTCGATTCATATGTCCAAGTGTCTGGAACCTTGACCAGAACAGCAGATGATTCTGTTATTATCTCAGTGAAACCTCTAAGCAGTAATGGGCTTGTTTTCTTGATGATTCAAAATCTAAATGGTGTCGGTGACTTTATTTCTCTAACCTTGGTTAATGATAAGCCAGTGTACAAGTTTGATGTTGGAAGCGGTAGCGTGACTATAGCCAGTCCACAGACTATTCCACTTGGTGTCTTTACAAATATCGAACTAAGGTAGAGTCGTGATTTAGTTGCCTACTGTGGTGTCTAATACTTGTAATTTTGTCTTCTAGACGCAATGGTGTTGTAGGTGAACTATTGATTGATGGGGTGGTAGTTGCATCTGGGACAGCACCCGGAAGCCACGATATTGCCGATGTCATGGATGATTTCTATTTGGGAGGTGTTCCTAATCCATCTGGTATCATCAATGCAGAAATCAGTCCACGTACTGGCTTTGTTGGCTGTATTCGCTCTGTCAGTCTGGATGGCACTGAATTTGACATCAGTCAACGTGCTACTGCCGGTAGCAACGTTGGTGAATGTCCTGCCGATTCTTGTTCTCCCAATCCTTGTAAGAACGGCGGTAGCTGTACTAGAATTGGACCACACTTGTCTGACTTCGAGTGCACTTGCCTTAATGGATATAGCGGCCCAACGTGTGAGATCGTGTCTAATGTGTGCCTGGGGACTTCACCATGTATGCACGGAGGAGAATGTCGTGTGGACAGCAGCGCCACTGCAGGGTATCGTTGCATCTGCACTGCCACCCACTCTGGTCCACAATGTGAAACAGCGGTCGGAGATACAAAATCTGATTACTCTTATGCTGGAGATTCGTATGTTGCTTGGAATGTGGACCCTGCCGATGTCGACGTTACAACAGTCATCAATCTCCGAGTGTACCCCAACCAAGACAAATCTGACGGATTATTAGCACTGTTCATACGCCCTTCTGTTGACTTTTTAGCTATCACTGTCGATGACGGATTTGTAAGAGTTCGTATGGATCTCGGACAAGGAGAGATTTCTCTCACCAGCAGTTCACGTTTACCAGCTAATCTGTATTCCATGATTACAGTAAATCGAAACGGTCGAAATATTGACCTGACCGTGTCTGGTGCCAGCACGGTATCAGGTGCATCACCGGGATCGTTTTCAAGCCTCAATGTCAACAATCGTTTCTATGTTGGTGGTGTGCCATCGTCGGTAGGCCCGACTCTGCCATCTATACTTGCCGGAATCTCAGGGTTTATGGGTTGCATCACTGAAGTAACTGTTAATGGAAACTTCCTCAACTCAACCGATTTGTTATCAAGTTATAATGCAAAAGATTGCACTGTCAATCTGTGTAATCCTAGTCCATGTGAAAACGGCGGCACGTGTTCAGCAACTGGTAACTCGGTGTTTTGCGCTTGCTCACAAGGATATTCTGGGCCACGCTGTGCAAGTGATGATGATCCATGCTTAACAGTCAACTGTGGATCCGGTGCTACATGTGTGCCACTGGGCAATACGGCAGTCTGCGCATGTCCTCTTGGCAAAGGAGGTGAACAATGCGACCAAGGTTTGTCCCTTACTAATTGATGTTTGTGCACTGTCTGCAGTCATTTACATTTGTTTCATCGTCTAGATATTGCGATCCAAACGATGTCATTCAGAGATAATCTCACATCTTTTGCTGCCTTTCCTTCACTTGGAAGTGACACTCGTTCGACAACAACGATAACAATGTCCATCAAGCCTTTAGAAAAGGATGGCCTTATCTTCTATGCGGGTCGCAAGACGACACCTCCTTTCACTGATTACATCTCAGTCGGTCTATATGATGGTTACGTTGAGTTCCGTTATGATTTGGGATCGGGAACAGTCGAGATTAAGAGTACCGAACGACTCGTTTTGTATCAATGGCATACCATTCGTGCGGAAAGAAATCTGAAGAACGGTAAATATTGCTGCAGATGAAATGTGGCAATACACATTGTATTAAGATTGGTTGGTGTTTTAGGACTGTTGACGATTAATGGTGGATCAGCAGTAAGTGGTGCAAGCCCTGGTTCGACGACACTGCTTGATGTACACGAGAACAACCTTGACGCTTACCTTGGTGGTCACGAAGACTATACTAAAGTATCGATCGTCTAGTTCGCTCACATCTTTTCCCACATATTAAATTTCAGTATTATTGTGACAGGTTGCTAGTGATGCCGGTCTCACAAGTGGCTTCACTGGATGCATCAAAGATGCCAACGTTAACGGCCGCGTCTTGGACTTTTCTACGGCAACTCGTGGTCGAAGCATTGCCGAATGCGACCAGCACCAATGTGATCGCCTCACTTGCTTCAATGGAGGAACTTGTACTGATGTCGACGGTCAGGGTAACTTCAAGTGCTTTTGCTCTCATGGCTTCAAAGAAGACAACTGCCAGCAAATGATTGCCAACAACTGCACTATTGGTAATGATATGTGTCACTCAAGCAGCCAGTGTGTGTTCAACTATAAAACTGAGAAGTATGAGTGCTTCTGTCCTCTTGTTCCCAATCCACAAAGAGGACAATTTTGTACTGAAGGTATTATAATTCATACTTAAACAGCATTGCACTGGTTTACACACTAACATTTGGTTTTAGTCACTAACTTCAAAGTCGCCAAGTTTAATGGCAACAGCTATGCAGCCTATAATTATCCTGCTCGTACAGCTCAGACCATCATCAAATTCAATCTCTCCTCTCAAGCTACTAATGGACTTGTTTTCTATCTCCCACCCGTATGTCGATCTTCATGTTTTAACTTGCTGTATGTTTCAGTTTTGTGATTATTATGTGACGACACAGGGTACAGGTGGTGATTACCTATCCATCGGCATTATTAATGGACACGTCGAACTGAGGTGAGGACAAGCCTGCAGTTTGATTAATAATTTATTATTAAGCTGCAATATTTGGCAATTGCAGGTACGATCTCGGCACTGGTGCTGCAAAAATAACTAACAACCAAGTGAACGTCACTGGTAGTCACGGATCGTGGCATACAGTATCTGCTTTCAGGTCTGTCAAATGACATGCTTCACAGAAATTTTCCAATATCGGTCTGTTATACAGGGAACAACAGTCGGGTACTCTAATTGTTGATACACAGACTGCCACCGGCTCTTCTCTGGGCTCCGCAATTGGTCTGACTGCTTCATCGGGTCAGATGTACGTTGGTGGTATTGCTGTGAGTACAGCTGACTTGTCTGAGTATCGAGACATCTTGGACGGAGACTTCAAGATGGGTCTCGTTGGCTGTATCGCTAATCTGGAGGTCAACGATGTGCCTATTGACCTGGAAAAGATGGCACAGAGTGGTGCTAATGTCGAGAGCTGTGATGACTACTTCCCTGGCTGATGAGTGAAAGTAGTGCAATTGACGATTGACTTTCTTCTCATTTTTAGTTGTAGTCTGCTGCATGCGTGTGTTGGCTTTGTGCTGCTGTCTGTTTTGAGTTGAAATTTCTGCATGCCGTTTAGCTTTTATGATTCGGCTCTAACGCCGTTGATTGCTCTTTTAGCGTCGCTTCTAATCACTGAGTAGTAGTATAGCTGCCGAGTACAATTGTTAGAGGGAAATAAAATGAAAACTTGCTTGTTGTGATCGTTGACTGTAGCAGAACAGAGTTATGTCACATCGATCTTCTTTAGTCTGACCTATTCCTTCAGACTACAATGCAGACTGCCAGAGTAAACCTGAGCTGGCTCTCTGAACAAAGGAAAAAATAATCCATCGTTGTGACACACTGAATGGCTGGATTTCGGTCTCATCCTAGCCTTAATGCTAATCCCAAACTTACTACTAATTTTACATTCTGAACAAATCCTGAACTTAATAAACCGGTTCACACTAGGAGGCAAGAACCAGTAAAACAGGATTTGCTCACCAAATTAACTTTATTAGCATTAACTTGTACTTGACAATTTCAGTTTTAGTAGATCTATTACACACGTGCACAGCAATTCTTTTTATCAAGTACAGTTGTTTAGACTCAAAAGCTTCTATGAATTGTTCTCACCTCAAGCTTCAATGTAGATAGCTGTGAAAGACATAAATGCCAAAAAAGTAACGTCTTCGCACCATTCAAGCTGTTGAAACATTATCTAGACACATAGAGCGCTTTCACACACAGGGTTAACTTGGGTTAATTAAATCGGGTTTACTTTGGCCCGGGTTAGACTCCAATTACCCCGGTCGTGTGAACGCGAGTTTAGTAAACCCAAGTTAACCTGGGTGAAGACTGGGGTTAAGTGAGGGTTAAGCTAACCCTGGCTTCTAGTAGGGTTAGACCGGGTTAGAGTGGGTTAATTAAGCGAAGACACGCTGTAATATATGCAAATACACGCCCTGGAGTGGATCGCGCTAACGTACAAAATGGCTTGTCTTTCTCGTGTTAGGCTATCGGCGTTACTGCTTTCCTATTTACCAGCAGAAACTTCAAGCAATCGATGTATTCGCTCTACTGTAGATCTTCTGCATCTAATTACCCGTGTTCTACGTGTGAACGCCAGTTGGGTGGAGTGGAGTTATCATAACTCTACCCGAGTTTTCCTAACCCGAGTTAACCCTGTGTGTGAAAGCGCTCATATTCTACACAAATCAACTCGATATTCTTTCACGTTTATGCCTCCTTACATCAATCATGACGTTCCCGCTCGAGGAAACTTCTAGACTTTGATTGGCTCTAATTTCACGATGAATGAATTTTTTGCGGGCTCGCTAATGTAAATAGCGCCGACTAGCGGTCCATACAGGCGAGGCAGAAACATGTCCTAATCCGGGTTTCTACGGCGGCACTTCAATATAAAATTATCTATTGCAATTAATTAGCAATGGCACGTGTCTACACCAAGTAGAAACTGTGTACACGTACAGTACCAGTAAAATAACATTTAGAATAGAAAACGTTCAACACTTCTCAACTAATTTAGTATATAGAAATACAAACGAGCTTTTAGTATCCGCAGAGTCACAACTGAATGCGAGTGACAAGCTGTAGCAGCAGGTCTTAGTATCTACTAACTTTATTACAATTACAAGTCAGTCGTATGGACATGATGAGAACGACGACAATCGTTTCACTCTCACTGCATCCATCTGTACATCACAACAGCAAATATTACGCTGCATATCAATGTGGCAAGACCGGCTCGTGGCCTGCAACACAATCAAAACAAAATCATTCAAACCAACGAATCATACAAACAAAAATGATGGCCAACTGTACAATGATTTGATGAGATGTTCGAGGGCAGTCACAATAGCACTGATGAGAGCCACCAGAGCCAAAACGAATGAGAGACATTTGGTTAGTAGCCGCCACGCCCACGTACTACCGCTTCCCTCCGACTCTACATGTTGATCGTTCTTAAATTCACAGAGCTATAACGCAGTAATCACACTTTTAATTTAATTAATAATTAACTATTAATTATTTAGGACATTTAATTATTTTTAATGCAACCAGTAAAATATGAACGCAACTGGCAGTCTATCATATCCAACTGCTAGTTGAGCTCCTCTCTCTGTGTTCTCGTATACGAGTGAATTGAAACATAAGGCAACTGTGTGGAACGTTGTGTACCTTGTTGTCAAGAGCTCCGAGCTTCTCGTCTGTTTCGGAAAAGCGTTCATCACTGCGATACTCCATATGCTCCAACCTCTCCTGCATCTGTGAGAGCTAAAATAGTAATGTTTAGACTTTAATTGACTGCGTTAATGAGTCGGAGTTAATCACATGAGAACACACACATGTGCACACACACACACACACACACACACACACACACACACACACACACACTCTCTCTCTCTCTCTCTCTCTCTCACACACACACACACACACACACACACACACACACACACACACCTCATGCTGCATTTCACTGACAGAAGTGCACAGTTCAGCATGCTGCTCTTCAACTCGCTGCAAAAACACATCATAAACACCATACCATCCAGTAGTCAGCCTAACACAAGTTTACCAACTCCAAATGCAGACAGACAAACAGACAACAGACAGATAGACAAGACAACAGACAGACAGACAGACAGACAGACAGACAGACAGACATATAGACAGACAAACAGACAGACAGACAAACAAATAGACAGATTCCTTCTCCTTAAAGCGGAAATTGGGAGAGATGGTCCTAGGGCGGAAGTCCTGGAAGAACCACTCCGCCCCTTCCATCAGCAGCACGCGTTGGAATTTTAGTAGGGCACGCGTTCCACAAGACTCCCTGCTGCGTACTTCGCACAAGGCTGTTTCATTTATCGTTCTTGCTGCGTTCATTTTTCATTCTTTTCGCGTTCAATTCTTTTGACATTCAACTCAACCAAATATAATCAAAAATAGAAACTTGAAAATAGAAAAATGAAAAATGAAAATAGAAAAATTAAAAACGAACAATGAAAAATAAAAATTTGCTTGCCGAATTAATGTTTTTCAGCAAAATAATTGAAAACCTTCAACAAAAAGTTAAAAAATAAAAAAATGAAAAATGAAAATTGAAATTTGAAAATTAAACGGACCGGTTAGAGACCTTCTTCGTCAAATTGCGCCGCCATTCTAAAACGTACGGGATTTCTAAAGCATCACGTGGATAGAACGAAGTCCCGGCTATCATCTCTGAAGTTTACATTGTAACCGGATATATTTTGTATTATTGATGTAAAATGTTGCGCAGTACTATGCGCATAATATGGGTGTGGTGCTAGCTTCGCCCTGCCATTGTCCCTAGCGACGACCAATGAGCATGCAGCATATAATTTGAAGCACGTGCGTTTCAATAGCTCCGCCTGGATATTTGTGTGGCGACCGGCGACCAATCATCAGTTGCTATATAATTGATTCGTCTCTGTCATTGATTCCGACGTTCGACATCGAAAGACCTCGAATCCGACCGTTATTTCTTTCGAAAACCGTTGGGCGACCTGTTTGTTCCTTCTACGAACGGTTTTTGGCCAAGCGACCGTTTTGGGAGACGCGTCGGCGTGAACAACTCGAACCGAGCAGACTCGCCCACCGTAATTCACGTTTCCCCGCTCGTAATTCGTTCGGTTATGGGTTTTGGCTTTGTCTGTAGGTTGGTCGAAACGTTATCGAGAGGATAGACGAGTGTTGGCGACGTCTACGACTGATAATGAGCGACAGGAAGAGGTCTGGTTCGTCTCGCGTCGAATTCACGGCGTGACATTGGACTAGATTGCTAAATTGTTGCATTTGAGATTGTTCTTGGTACTTCTAATAAAGTAAGAAACATGTAGAAACATGTGCAGTGTGTTGAGGATGTAGGCTGACTAGCTAGATTGCAGTCTAGATGTTGGTAATTAGAGTCACGTGTCATATGGTTGCCCTGAAACGTCTCCTGTAGCGACATGTTCTTGCAGATTTCTCAACAACGCGCTCGCAGACAGCCACGAAACTCGGCACGGAACTACACCTCCATAGATGCAACAAAGTTTCGGTGCCATTTTTACGTCTCAGACCGTTCCCTTCGAAAAATCACCCCCTAAGTGTCGTCACAGTCACTTAGATTTGTCTAAAAAATTCATCTTGCGTCTGTTTGGCAATCCGCTACCCACCGTGTCTTCAAATACAACGTTCTAGCATGCTGCCGAGTTACAACCGGTTTGAGCGAAGTTCGTGATCGACCTACAATAGAACAACGGCTGCCTCGAAAGCCTAGAAACGCGTAGTTTGGCAAAAAGCCAACCCACGAGTAGAAAGGGGATACGTAGACATGTACACAGCCGGGGTTTGAGCTCGAAAAGAGCGCGCAGTTAAAAATACATGCCACTAGTTAGCAAGATGAAAGCCACAATAGAATTAAAGTTATATGAACTCCAGTGCCATGATGTCTGGTTGTAGACGCCTGCTATTGGTCATTGACTGCATCTAACTTGCTTCAAGGAAGTATCGTTTTTTTTTTGGCATTCAACTCTGAAGGCTGCGTGTACAAGCAGCTCTACTTCCTCAACTCTCCAAACTGTTGAGGAGAGAAAAGATCAATGTTGAAGTTGTTCGCGCTGCTTCTGCTGGTGATTACCAGCACACATGCCATGCCGAAGTGTAGTAATCCATCTGATGGAGCAATCACCGCTTGTCCTGCAGGATCACAATGCTGGGACATTCAGCAAGTGTCTACTAAGGTGACCTGGTCTTTACACAATCAGTGTTCACTGTGCACGTTCGCTCAGCAGCAACCAGTCATTGTTCAACACACTGAAACGTCAGTGACTTTTGAGACGGATGGCACATTTCAAAGAAACGTGGATCTCGATATATACAAAGTGCCCGACATGACAGCGATGCAAAACTGTGACATTTCTGGTGGTACTGTTGTGGGTCGAGTCTCACCACGTCCTGCTTCAGGAAGCGGAACTCCTCCATTCTCCCTTGACGTTACCGCCTTAATTAGCTCTGGAGCAAATTTCTTTGTCTCAGTGCATACAAGCGATACTGACAACAACCCAATCCCCAGCAATTGCGATCAAGGAGCAAGACTGGTCATATATGAAGGCGGCTATCAATGCGGAAATATCAACTCTCCTTGCAGTGGTGTGGGAGCTTGTGTTTTCAATCACGTTTCTTCAAACTTTGAATGCCAGTGTGCTGATGGATACAGAAAGGGAACACTATGTACCATTAACGACATCGATGAGTGTTTCCAGAACAATGCATGTGGAGATCCCGCATTTGAAGGTGTCTGTGTCGATGAAGTCTGTGGTTTCACTTGTAGTTGCTTTGGTGGTCGTACAAGCTCAGCTGGAAATGGCAGGTCATGTGATGTTGGTCCTCCAAACTGTAATATTAACCCTTGTTTCAATGGTGGCACCTGTAATTTCCTCAGCGGCCTTGGACGAGTATTTTGTGAATGTCTAGATGACACAGTTCGACAAGAGCGTTTTTGTGCAGATCAAAACCAATGTTTGTCCAATCCGTGTCACAATGGTGGTACCTGTGTGGATGGCCATCTCGGCTACACATGCTTGTGTGCTGCTGGTTTCACTGGTGATGTCTGTTCAGTCAATATTAATGACTGTACTCTGTCTACGTGTCTAAACAATGGCCAGTGTAATGATGGTACGAGAGATGCTACATGCACATCGTGTTCAAGCAGCTGGACAGGCAAATTTTGCCAGATCAATGAAAACGATTGCCTAACTTCAACCTGCCTCAATAGCGGAGTATGCGTCGATGGTGATGCTAGTCACTCATGCAACTGTCTTGCTGGTTTTACTGGAGTCGTATGTCAGACTAACATAAACGATTGTGCTTCCAATCCTTGTCAAAATCAAGGTGTTTGTATTGATCAAGCAAATAGATATGCTTGTGCATGTGTAGCGGGTTACACTGGAGTTAACTGTCAAACAAATATCAATGAATGTTTATCTCACCCATGTCAAAGTGGTGCAACTTGTATTGATCGTCTCGACGGGTTCATTTGTGAGTGTCTAGGCGGCTTCTTTGGTACCCTTTGTGAATTCAATGTCAACGAATGCTCTTCCCATCCGTGTCAGAATGGCGGACGATGTGTAGAAGGAGTGGATTTTTACACATGTGACTGTATACCTGGGTTCATTGGTCTACGGTGTGAAATAGATGCCAATGAATGTGCATCCAATCCATGCGAGAATGGTGGACAATGTCTAAATCTCCTCAACAGGTATCAATGTAACTGTCCTGCAGGATATGATGGCATAAACTGTCAGATCAACATCAATGAATGTGCATCAAACCCGTGTGTTCAAGGCACTTGTACAGACCTTGTAAATGGTTTCCTATGCACTTGTTTTGCAGGATATACTGGAACCTTGTGTGATATTGATATCAATGAATGTACATCTAACCCATGTCGGAATGGTGCAACCTGTATTAATCGTGTCAACCGGTTCATTTGTGAGTGTCTAGATGGCTTCTCTGGTGATCTTTGTCAAACCAATGTCTTTGAATGCATATCCAATCCGTGTCAGAATGGTGGACAATGTATAGATGGAGTGAATCGATACACATGTGACTGTATACCTGGCTTCATTGGGATACACTGTGAGACAAATGTTGATGAATGCAGATCCAATCCATGCGAGAATAGTGGGTTATGTATTAATCTTATTAACCGATATCAGTGTGCTTGCGCTGCAGGATTCACTGGCATCAACTGTCAAACAAACATTAATGAATGTGAATCTAATCCTTGCCAGAATCAAGGGGTATGCGTGGACAACATCAATAGTTTTACCTGCGTATGTGTACCAGGATTTACGGGAGTCTGGTGTCAAACCAATATCGTCGAGTGTGCCTCTAGTCCATGCCAAAATGGAGGCAGCTGTGTAGATCGAGTTAACAGGTTCATCTGTGAATGTGTGGAGGGCTTTACTGGAACTCTATGTGAAACTGATATTGATGACTGTGCATCTAGTCCGTGTCAGAACGGTGGACAATGTATAGATGGAATAACCCGATACACGTGTCAGTGTATACCTGGCTTCATTGGGATACACTGTGAAACAAATTTCATTGAGTGTGCATCCAACCCGTGTCAGAATGGTGGGATATGTTTGGATGGGATCAACAGGTATGATTGTGATTGTGCTGCAGGATATACTGGCATTAACTGTCAAACAGACATTGACGAATGTGCATTCAATCCTTGCCTGAATCAAGGGGTGTGTACGGACCACATCAATAGTTTTACCTGCACATGTGTACCAGGATTTACGGGAATCTTGTGTCGGTCCAATATAGACGATTGTGAATCTAGTCCATGCCAAAATGGAGGCAGCTGTGTAGATCGAATTAACAGGTTCATCTGTGAATGTGTGTTGGGTTTCTCTGGAATTCGTTGTGAAATTAATGATGATGACTGTCGTTCCAATCCATGTCAAAATGGTGGACAATGTGTAGATGGATTTAGACAATATACTTGTACATGTCTTGAAGGGTACACTGGAGTACACTGTGAGACAGATATTAATGAATGTCAATCCAATCCATGCCGGAATGGTGGACAATGTGACAATGGGATCAACAGGTATGATTGTCACTGTTTGGCAGGATTTACTGGCACTAACTGTGAAACAGACATCGATGAATGTGAACCCGATCCTTGCCAGCATCAAGGTGTGTGCATCGATCGAGAGAACCGATTTGAATGTGTTTGTGTCCCCGGATATACTGGAGTAGTTTGCGAGACAGATATCAACGAGTGTGCATCCACTCCTTGCAGGAATGGTGCAACTTGTGTAGATCGAGTCAACCGCTTCATTTGTGAATGTCTAGACGGGTTCACTGGCACTCTATGTCAGACAGACATCGATGAGTGTGCTTCCAACCCTTGTCAGAATGGTGGAGTATGCAATGGCGAAATAAATAGATACACATGCCAGTGTATTGCTGGGTTTACTGGCACACATTGTGAAACAGACATTGACGAATGTCTTTCCTTCCCTTGTCAGAATGGTGGCCTTTGCCGTGACCATATCAACCGCTTTACGTGTCAATGTGTGCCTGGGTTCACAGGAACATTATGTGAAACTGATATTGACGAATGCGAATCATCTCCATGCCAGAATTTAGGTGTGTGCGTCGACATGATAGATGAGTATAGGTGTGACTGTTTACCTGGCTATACCGGAGTTCATTGTCAGACTGATATCGATGAGTGTGCCTCATCACCATGTCAGAATGGTGGAACGTGTATAGACAGGGTTAATCATTTCATTTGTGAATGCCTGACAGGCTTTACTGGTGTACACTGTCAGACAAACATCGACGACTGTGCTTCCAACCCATGTCAAAATAATGCTATATGTCTAGATGGAATCAATCGTTATGACTGTCGATGTGTACCAGGTTTCACTGGGCTTCACTGTGAGCGAAATGTGCCAGAATGTGCTTCTAATCCGTGTCAGAATGGTGGTACATGTGAGGAACCAACCATTAACCATCATATATGTCACTGCCCACCGGGTTTTACAGGAGAGCTGTGTGAGACTAACATTAACGAATGCGCATCCAATCCCTGCATGAATGGTGGCACATGTATTGATCGTGACAACGGTTATCTGTGCGAGTGTCTTTTTCGGTTCCGTGGTACTCATTGTGAGATTATCACTGACGCATGCGGTCTCTTCACACCATGTATGAACGACGGCACGTGCACCAATATACCGACGGCTATTGGTGATATGGGCAGCGTCGACTTCAACGATCCTCCCAGAAATGGAGTCGATATTCATGATGCATACAGTTGTACCTGTACAGATCGATATACTGGAAGAGTGTGTGAGACATTTATTCCTGTTCCTCCACCACCTCCACTGGTTCCTCCTGCTCCTGGACGCGTGCTTGCTCCACCTCCACCACTTGCGCCTCCTCCACCGGGCAGAATTCTTGGACCACCACCACCATTGCCTCCTCCAGCTCCAGCTGCAATACTCGGACCGCCACCTCCACTCGTTCCTCCTCCACCTATCGACAGATTTGATTGTAGCAGACAACCGTGTGAGAATGGAGGAGCTTGTGTTGATGTCGGAAGTGTGGAGAATTCATACTGCTCGTGTCCATTCGGATTTGGCGGACAACGCTGCGAAAATGGTAATTTGTGTGCAATGACTAATCAGTAGTGTTTAACGATATCGTAATTGTCTTGTTTAGATGTCGACATCACTGTAGTAGGGTTTGGAAACACAGTCGATTCATATGTTCAAGTGTCTGGAACCTTGACCAGAACAGCAGATGATTCTGTTATTATCTCAGTGAAACCTCTAAGCAGTAATGGGCTTGTTTTCTTGATGATTCAAAATCTAAATGGTGTCGGTGACTTTATTTCTCTAACCTTGGTTAATGATAAGCCAGTGTACAAGTTTGATGTTGGAAGCGGTAGCGTGACTATAGCCAGTCCACAGACTATTCCACTTGGTGTCTTTACAAATATCGAACTAAGGTAGAGTCGTGATTTAGTTGCCTACTGTGGTGTCTAATACTTGTAATTTTGTCCTCTAGACGCAATGGTGTCGTAGGTGAACTATTGATTGATGGGGTGGTAGTTGCATCTGGGACAGCACCCGGAAGCCACGATATTGCTGATGTCATGGATGATTTCTATTTGGGAGGTGTTCCTAATCCATCCGGTATCATCAATGCAGAAATCAGTCCACGTACTGGCTTTGTTGGCTGTATTCGCTCTGTCAGTCTGGATGGCACTGAATTTGACATCAGTCAACGCGCTACTGCCGGTAGCAACGTTGGTGAATGTCCTGCCGATTCTTGTTCTCCCAATCCTTGTAAGAACGGCGGTAGCTGTACTAGAATTGGACCACACTTGTCTGACTTCGAGTGCACTTGCCTTAATGGATATAGCGGCCCAACGTGTGAGATCGTGTCTAATGTGTGCCTGGGGACTTCACCATGTATGCACGGAGGAGAATGTCGTGTGGACAGCAGCGCCACCGCAGGGTATCGTTGCATCTGCACTGCCACCCACTCTGGTCCACAATGTGAAACAGCGGTCGGAGATACAAAATCCGATTACTCTTATGCTGGAGATTCGTATGTTGCTTGGAATGTGGACCCTGCCGATGTCGACGTTACAACGGTCATCAATCTCCGAGTGTACCCCAACCAAGACAAATCTGACGGATTATTAGCACTGTTCATACGCCCTTCTGTTGACTTTTTAGCTATCACTGTCGATGACGGATTTGTAAGAGTTCGTATGGATCTTGGACAAGGAGAGATTTCTCTCACCAGCAGTTCACGTTTACCAGCTAATCTGTATTCCACGATTACAGTAAATCGAAACGGTCGAAATATTGACCTGACCGTGTCTGGTGCCAGCACGGTATCGGGTGCATCACCGGGATCGTTTTCAAGCCTCAATGTCAACAATCGTTTCTATGTTGGTGGTGTGCCATCGTCGGTAGGTCCGACTTTGCCATCTATACTTGCCGGAATCTCAGGGTTTATGGGTTGCATCACTGAAGTAACTGTTAATGGAAACTTCCTCAACTCAACCGATTTGTTATCAAGTTATAATGCAAAAGATTGCACTGTCAATCTGTGTAATCCTAGTCCATGTGAAAACGGCGGCACGTGTTCAGCAACTGGTAACTCGGTGTTTTGCGCTTGCCCACAAGGATATTCTGGGCCACGCTGTGCAAGTGATGATGATCCATGCTTAACAGTCAACTGTGGATCCGGTGCTACATGTGTGCCACTGGGCAATACGGCAGTCTGCGCATGTCCTCTTGGCAAAGGAGGTGAACAATGCGACCAAGGTTTGTCCCTTACTAATTGATGTTTGTGCACTGTCTGCATTCATTTACATTTGTTTCATCGTCTAGATATTGCGATCCAAACGATGTCATTCAGAGATAATCTCACATCTTTTGCTGCCTTTCCTTCACTTGGAAGTGACACTCGTTCGACAACAACGATAACAATGTCCATCAAGCCTTTAGAAAAGGATGGCCTTATCTTCTATGCGGGTCGCAAGACGACACCTCCTTTCACTGATTACATCTCAGTCGGTCTATATGATGGTTACGTTGAGTTCCGTTATGATTTGGGATCGGGAACAGTCGAGATTAAGAGTACCGAACGACTCGTTTTGTATCAATGGCATACCATTCGTGCGGAAAGAAATCTGAAGAACGGTAAATATTGCTGCAGATGAAATGTGGCAATACACATTGTATTAAGATTGGTTGGTGTTTTAGGACTGTCGACGATTGATGGTGGATCAGCAGTAAGTGGTGCAAGCCCTGGTTCGACGACACTGCTTGATGTACACGAGAACAACCTTGACGCTTACCTTGGTGGTCACGAAGACTATACTAAAGTATGGATCGTCTAGTTCCCTCACATCTTTTCCCACATATTAAATTTCAGTATTATTGTGACAGGTTGCTAGTGATGCCGGTCTCACAAGTGGCTTCACTGGATGCATCAAAGATGCCAACGTTAACGGCCGCGTCTTGGACTTTTCTACGGCAACTCGCGGTCGAAGCATTGCCGAATGCGACCAGCACCAATGTGATCGCCTCACTTGCTTCAATGGAGGAACTTGTACTGATGTCGACGGTCAGGGTAACTTCAAGTGCTCTTGCTCTCATGGCTTCAAAGGAGACAACTGCCAGCAAATGATTGCCAACAATTGCACTATTGGTAATGATATGTGTCACTCAAGCAGCCAGTGTGTGTTCAACTATAAAACTGAGAAGTATGAGTGCTTCTGTCCTCTTGTTCCCAATCCACAAAGAGGACAATTTTGTACTGAAGGTATTATAATTCATACTTAAACAGCATTGCACTGGTTTACACACTAACATTTGGTTTTAGTCACTAACTTCAAAGTCGCCAAGTTTAATGGCAACAGCTATGCAGCCTATAATTATCCTGCTCGTACAGCTCAGACCATCATCAAATTCAATCTCTCCTCTCAAGCTACTAATGGACTTGTTTTCTATCTCCCACCCGTATGTCGATGTTCATGTTTTAACTTGCTGTATGTTTCAGTCTTGTGATTATTATGTGACGACACAGGGTACAGGTGGTGATTACCTATCCATCGGCATTATTAATGGACATGTCGAACTGAGGTGAGGACAAGCCTGCAGTTTGATTAATAATTTATTATTAAGCTGCAATATTTGGCAATTGCAGGTACGATCTCGGCACTGGTGCTGCAAAAATAACTAACAACCAAGTGAACGTCACTGGTAGTCACGGATCATGGCATACAGTATCTGCTTTCAGGTCTGTCAAATGACATGCTTCACAGAAATTTTCCAATATCGGTCTGTTATACAGGGAACAACAGTCGGGTACTCTAATTGTTGATACACAGACTGCCACCGGCTCTTCTCTGGGCTCCGCAATTGGTCTGACTGCTTCATCGGGTCAGATGTACGTTGGTGGTATTGCTGTGAGTACAGCTGACTTGTCTGAGTATCGAGACATCTTGGACGGAGACTTCAAGATGGGTCTCGTTGGCTGTATCGCTAATCTGGAGGTCAACGATGTGTCTATTGACCTGGAAAAAATGGCACAGAGTGGTGCTAATGTCGAGAGCTGTGATGACTACTTCCCTGGCTGATGAGTGAAAGTAGTGCAATTAACGATTGACTTTGTTCTCATTTTTAGTTGTAGTCTGCTGCATGCGTGTGTTGGCTTTGTGCTGCTGTCTGTTTTGAGTTGAAATTTCTGCATGCCGTTTAGCTTTATGATTCGGCTCTAACGCCGCTGATTGCTCGTTTAGCGTCGCTTCTAATCATTGAGTAGTAGTATAGCTGCCGAGTACAATTGTTAGAGGGAAATAAAATGAAAACTTGCTCGTTGTGATCGTTGACTGTAGCAGAACAGAGTTATGTCACATCGATCTTCTTTAGTCTGACCTATTCCTTCAGACTACAATGCAGACTGCCAGAGTAAACCTGAGCTGGCTCTCCGAACAAAGGAAAAAATAATCCATTGTTGTGACACACTGAATAGCTGGATTTCGGTCTCATCCTAGCCTTAATGCTAATCCCAAACTTACTACTAATTTTACATTCTGAACAAATCCTGAACTTAATAAACCGGTTCACACTAGGAGGCAAGAACCAGTAAAACAGGATTTGCTCACCAAATTAACTTTATTAGCATTAACTTGTACTTGACAATTTCAGTTTTAGTAGATCTATTACACACGTGTACAGCAATTCTTTTTATCAAGTACAGTTGTTTAGACTCAAAAGCTTCTATGAATTGTTCTCACCTCAAGCTTCAATGTAGATAGCTGTGAAAGACATAAATGCCAAAAAAGTAACGTCTTCGCACCATTCAAGCTGTTGAAACATTATCTAGACACATAGAGCGCTTTCACACACAGGGTTAACTTGGGTTAATTAAATCGGGTTAACTTTGGCCCGGGTTAGACTCCAATTACCCCGGTCGTGTGAACGCGAGTTTAGTAAAGCCAAGTTAACCTGGGTGAAGACTGGGGTTAAGTGAGGGTTAAGCTAACCCTGGCTTCTAGTAGGGTTAGACAGGGTTAGAGTGGGTTAAGCGAAGACACGCTGTAATATATGCAAATACACGCTCTAGAGTGGATCGCGCTAACGTACAAAATGGCTTGTCTTTCTCGTGTTAGGCTATCGGCGTTACTGCTTTCCTATTTACCAGCAGAAACTTCAAGCAATCGATGTATTCGCTCTACTGTAG
This sequence comes from Corticium candelabrum, assembly GCF_963422355.1. NCBI lineage: Eukaryota > Metazoa > Porifera > Homoscleromorpha > Homosclerophorida > Plakinidae > Corticium > Corticium candelabrum. The sequence continues at coordinate 459,009 of NC_085104.1, forward strand.
ATCTTCTGCATCTAATTACCCGTGTTCTACGTGTGAACGCCAGTTGGGTGGAGTGGAGTTATCATAACTCTACCCGAGTTTTCCTAACCCGAGTTAACCCTGTGTGTGAAAGCGCTCATATTCTACACAAATCAACTCGATATTCTTTCACGTTTATGCCTCCTTACATCAATCATGACGTTCCCGCTCGAGGAAACTTCTAGACTTTGATTGGCTCTAATTTCACGATGAATGAATTTTTTGCGGGCTCGCTAATGTAAATAGCGCCGACTAGCGGTCCATACAGGCGAGGCAGAAACATGTCCTAATCCGGGTTTCTACGGCGGCACTTCAATATAAAATTATCTATTGCAATTAGTTAGCAATGGCATGTGTCTACACCAAGTAGAAACTGTGTACACGTACAGTACCAGTAAAATAACATTTAGGATAGAAAACGTTCAACACTTCTCAACTAATTTAGTATATAGAAATACAAACAAGCTTTTAATAGCCGCAGAGTCACAACTGAATGCGAGTGACAAGCTGTAGCAGCAGGTCTTAGTATCTACTAACTTTATTACAATTACAAGTCAGTCGTATGGACATGATGAGAACGACGACAATCGTTTCACTCTCACTGCATCCATCTGTACATCACAACAGCAAATATTACGCTGCATATCAATGTGGCAAGACCGGCTCGTGGCCTGCAACACAATCAAAACAAAATCATTCAAACCAACGAATCATACAAACAAAAATGATGGCCAACTGTACAATGATTTGATGAGATGTTCGAGGGCAGTCACAATAGCACTGATGAGAGCCACCAGAGCCAAAACGAATGAGAGACATTTGGTTAGTAGCCGCCACGCCCACGTACTACCGCTTCTCTCCGAATCCACATGTTGATCGTTCTTAAATTCACAGAGCTATAACGCAGTAATCACACTTTTAATTTAATTAATAATTAACTATTAATTATTTAGAACATTTAATTATTTTTAATGCAACCAGTAAAATATGAACGCAACTGGCAGTCTATCATATCCAACTGCTAGTTGAGCTCCTCTCTCTGTGTTCTCGTATACGAGTGAATTGAAACATAAGGCAACTGTGTGGAACGTTGTGTACCTTGTTGTCAAGAGCTCCGAGCTTCTCGTCTGTTTCGGAAAAGCGTTCATCAGTGCGATACTCCATATGCTCCAACCTCTCCTGCATCTGTGAGAGCTAAAATAGTAATGTTTAGACTTTAATTGACTGCGTTAATGAGTCGGAGTTAATCACATGAGAACACACACATGTGCACACACACACACACTCTCTCTCTCTCTCTCTCTCTCTCACACACACACACACACACACACACACACACACACACACACACACCTCATGCTGCATTTCACTGACAGAAGTACACAGTTCAGCATGCTGCTCTTCAACTCGCTGCAAAAACACATCATAAACACCATACCATCCAGTAGTCAGCCTAACACAAGTTTACCAACTCCAAATGCAGACAGACAAACAGACAACAGACAGATAGACAAGACAACAGACAGACAGACAGACAGACAGACAGACAGACAGACATATAGACAGACAAACAGACAGACAGACAAACAAATAGACAGATTCCTTCTCGTTAAAGCGGAAATTGGGAGAGATGGTCCTAGGGCGGAAGTCCTCGAAGAACCACTCCGCCCCTTCATCAGCAGCACACGTTGGAATTTTAGTAGGGCACGCGTTCCACAAGACTCCCTGCTGCGTACTTCGCACAAGGCTGTTTCATTTATCGTTCTTGCTGCGTTCATTTTTCATTCTTTTCGCGTTCAATTCTTTTGACATTCAACTCAACCAAATATAATCAAAAATAGAAACTTGAAAATAGAAAAATGAAAAATGAAAATAGAAAAATTAAAAACGAACAATGAATAATAAAATTTGCATGCCGAATTAATGTTTTTCAGTAAAATAATTGAAAAACATTAACAAAAAGTTAAGAAATAAAAAAATGAAAAATGAAAATTGAAATTTGAAAATTAAACGGACCGGTTAGAGACCTTCTTCGTCAAATTGCGCCGCCATTCTAGAACGTACGGGATTTCTAAAGCATCACGTGGATAGAACGAAGTCCCGGCTATCATCTCTGAAGTTTACATTGTAACCGGATATATTTTGTATTATTGATGTAAAATGTTGCGCAGTACTATGCGCATAATATGAGTGTGGTGCTAGCTTCGCCCTGCCATTGTCCCTAGCGACGACCAATGAGCATGCAGCATATAATTTGAAGCACGTGCGTTTCAATAGCTCCGCCTGGATATTTGTGTGGCGACCGGCGACCAATCATCAGTTGCTATATAATTGATTAGTCTCTGTCATTGATTCCGACGTTCGACATCGAAAGACCTCGAATCCGACCCTTATTTCTTTCGAAAACCGTTGGGCGACCTGTTTGTTCCTTCTACGAACGGTTTTTGACCAAGCGACCGTTTTGGGAGACGCGTCGGCGTGAACAACTCGAACCGAGCAGACTCGCCCACCGTAATTCACGTTTCCCCGCTCGTAATTCGTTCGGTTATGGGTTTTGGCTTTGTCTGTAGGTTGGTCGAAACGTTATTGAGAGGACAGACGAGTGTTGGCGACGTCTACGACTGATAATGAGCGACAGGAAGAGGTCTGGTTCGTCTCGCGTCGAATTCACGGCGTGACATTGGACTAGATTGCTAAATTGTTGCATTTGAGATTGTTCTTGGTACTTCTAATAAAGTAAGAAACATGTAGAAACATGTGCAGTGTGTTGAGGATGTAGGCTGACTAGCTAGATTGCAGTCTAGATGTTGGTAATTAGAGTCACGTGTCATATGGTTGCCCTGAAACGTCTCCTGTAGCGACATGTTCTTGCAGATTTCTCAACAACGCGCTCGCAGACAGCCACGAAACTCGGCACGGAACTACACCTCCATAGATGCAACAAAGTTTCGGTGCCATTTTTACGTCTCAGACCGTTCCCTTCGAAAAATCACCCCCTAAGTGTCGTCACAGTCACTTAGATTTGTCTAAAAAATTCATCTTGCGTCTGTTTGGCAATCCGCTACCCACCGTGTCTTCAAATACAACGTTCTAGCATGCTGCCGAGTTACAACCGGTTTGAGCGAAGTTCGTGATCGACCTACAATAGAACAACGGCTGCCTCGAAAGCCTAGAAACGCGTAGTTTGGCAAAAAAACGAACCCACGAGTAGAAAGGGGATACGTAGACATGTACACAGCCGGGGTTTGAGCTCGAAAAGAGCGCGCAGTTAAAAATACATGCCACTAGTTAGCAAGATGAAAGCCACAATAGAGTTAAAGTTATATGAACTCCAGTGCCATGACGTCTGGTTGTAGACGCCTGCTATTGGTCATCCACTGCATCTAACTTGCTTCAAGGAAGTATCGTTTTTTTTTGGCATTCAACTCTGAAGGCTGCGTGTACAAGCAGCTCTACTTTCTCAACTCTCCAAACTGTTGAGGAGAGAAAAGATCAATGTTGAAGTTGTGCGCGCTGCTTCTGCTGGTGATTACCAGCACACATGCCGTGCCAACGTGTAGTAATCCATCTGATGGAGCAATCACCGCTTGTCCTGCAGGATCACAATGCTGGGACATTCAGCAAGTGTCTACTAAGGTGACTTGGTCTATACACAATCAGTGTTCACTGTGCACGTTCGCTCAGCAGCAACCAGTCATTGTTCAACACACTGAAACGTCAGTGACTTTTGAGACGGATGGCACATTTCAAAGAAACGTCGATCTCAATATATACAAAGTGCCCGACATGACAGCGATGCAAAACTGTGACATTTCTGGTGGTACTGTTGTGGGTGGAGTCTCACCATGTCCTGCTTTAGGAAGCGGAACTTCTCCATTCTCCCTTGACGTTACCGCCTTAATTAGCTCTGGAGCAAATTTCTTTGTCTCCGTGCATACAAGCGATACTGACAACAACCTAATCCCCAGCAATTGCGATCAAGGAGCAAGACTGGTCATATATGAAGGCAGCTATCAATGCGGAAATATCAACTCTCCTTGCAGTGGTGTGGGAGCTTGTGTTTTCAATCACGTTTCTTCAAACTTTGAATGCCAGTGTGCTGATGGATACAGAAAGGGAACACTATGTACCACTAACGACATCGATGAGTGTTTCCAGAACAATGCATGTGGAGATCCCGCATTTGACGGTGTCTGTGTCGATGACGTCTGTGGTTTCACTTGTAGTTGCTTTGGTGGTCGTACAAGCTCAGCTGGAAATGGCAGGTCATGTGATGTTGGTCCTCCAAACTGTAATATTAACCCTTGTTTCAATGGTGGCACCTGTAATTTCCTCAGCGGCCTTGGACGAGTATTTTGTGAATGTCTAGATGACACAGTTCGACGAGAGCGTTTTTGTGCAGATCAAAACCAATGTGAGTCCAATCCGTGTCACAATGGTGGTACCTGTGTGGATGGCCATCTCGGCTACACATGCTTGTGTGCTGCTGGTTTCACTGGTGATGTCTGTTCAGTCAATATTAATGACTGTACTCTGTCTACGTGTCTAAACAATGGCCAGTGTAATGATGGTACGAGAGATGCTACATGCACATCGTGTTCAAGCAGCTGGACAGGCAAATTTTGCCAGATCAATGAAAACGATTGCCTAACTTCAACCTGCCTCAATAGCGGAGTATGCGTCGATGGTGATGCTAGTCACTCATGCAACTGTCTTGCTGGTTTTACTGGAGTCGTATGTCAGACTAACATAAACGAGTGTGCTTCCAATCCTTGTCGAAATCAAGGTGTTTGCGTTGACCAAGCAAATAGATATGCTTGTGCATGTGTAGCGGGTTACACTGGAGTTAACTGTCAAACAAATATCAATGAATGTTCATCTAACCCATGCCAAAATGGTGCAACCTGTATTGATCGTCTCGACCGGTTCATTTGTGAGTGTCTAGACGGCTTCTCTGGTACCCTTTGTGGAATCAATGTCAACGAATGCTTATCCAATCCGTGTCAGAATGGCGGACGATGTGTAGAAGGAGTGAATTTTTACACATGTGACTGTATACCTGGCTTCATTGGTCTACGGTGTGAAATAGATACCAATGAATGTGCATCCAATCCATGCCAGAATGGTGGACAATGTCTAAATCTCATCAACAGGTATGAATGTAACTGTCTTGCAGGATATGATGGCATAAACTGTCAGATCAACATCAATGAATGTGCATCAAACCCGTGTGCTCAAGGCACTTGTACAGACCTTGTAAATGGTTTCCTATGCACTTGTTTTGCAGGATATACTGGAACATTGTGTGATATTGATATCAATGAATGTACATCTAACCTATGTCAGAATGGTGCAACCTGTATTGATCGTGTCAACCGGTTCATTTGTGATTGTCTAGATGGCTACTGTGGTGATCTTTGTCAAACCAGTGACGAGGAATGCTTATCCAATCCGTGTCAGAATGGTGGACGATTGATAGATGGAGTGAATCGATACACATGTGACTGTATGCCTGGCTTCATTGGGATACACTGTGAGATAAATGTTAATGAATGCAGATCCAATCCATGCCAGAATAGTGGGCTTTGTATTGATCTTATTAACCGATATCAGTGTGCTTGCGCTGCAGGATTCACTGGCATCAACTGTCAAACAAACATTGACGAATGTGCATCCAATCCTTGCCAGCATCAAGGTGTGTGCATCGATCGAGTAAACCGATTTGAATGTGTTTGTGTTCCCGGATATACTGGAGTAGTCTGCGAGACAGATATCAACGAGTGTGCATCCACTTTTTGCAGGAATGGTGCAACTTGTATAGATCGACTCAACCGCTTCATTTGTGAATGTCTAGACGGGTTCATTGGCACTCTATGTCAGACAGACATCGATGAGTGTGCTTCCAATCCTTGTCAGAATCAAGGGGTGTGTACAGACCACATCAATAGTTTTACCTGCGCATGTGTACCAGGATTTACGGGAGTCTTGTGTCAGACCAATATAGATGAATGTGAATCTAATCCGTGCCAAAATGGTGGACAATGTGACGATGGGATCGACAGGTATGATTGTCGCTGTTGGCCAGGATTTGTAGGAATCAACTGTGAAACAGGCATTGTTGCATGTGAATCACATCCTTGCCTGAATCAAGGTGTGCCCATCGATAGAATAAACCTATGTGAATGTGCTTGTCGCGCTGGATATACTGGAGTAGTTTGCGAGACAGATATCAACGAGTGTGCATCCACTCCTTGCAGGAATGGTGCAACTTGTGTAGATCGAGTCAACGGCTTCATTTGTGAATGTCTAGACGGGTTCACTGGCAGTCTATGTCAGACAGACATCGATGAGTGTGCTTCTAACCCTTGTCAGAATGGTGGAACGTGTATAGACAGGGTTAATCATTTCATTTGTGAATGCCTGACAGGCTCTACTGGTGTACACTGTCAGACAAACATCGACGACTGTGCTTCCAACCCATGTCAAAATAATGCTATATGTTTAGATGGAATCAATCGTTATGACTGTCGATGTGTACCGGGTTTCACTGGGCTTCACTGTGAGCAAAATGTGCCAGAATGTGCTTCTAATCCGTGTCAGAATGGTGGCACATGTGAGGAACCAAGCATTAACCATCATATATGTCACTGCCCACCGGGTTTTACAGGAGAGCTGTGTGAGACTAACATTAACGAATGCGCATCCAATCCCTGCATGAATGGTGGCACATGTATTGATCGTGACAACGGTTATCTGTGCGAGTGTCTTTTTCGGTTCCGTGGTACTCATTGTGAGATTATCATTGACGCATGCGGTCTCTCCACACCATGTATGAACGACGGCACGTGCACCAATATACCGACGGCTATTGGTGATATGGGCAGCGTCGACTTCAACGATCCTCCCAGAAATGGAGTCGATATTCACGATGCATACAGTTGTACCTGTACAGGTCGATATACTGGAAGAGTGTGTGAGACATTTATTCCTGTTCCTCCACCACCTCCACTGGTTCCTCCTGCTCCTGGACGCGTGCTTGCTCCACCTCCACCACTTGTGCCTCCTCCACCGGGCAGAATTCTTGGACCACCACCACCATTGCCTCCTCCAGCTCCAGCTGCAATACTCGGACCTCCACCTCCACTCGTTCCTCCTCCACCTATCGACAGATTTGATTGTAGCAGACAACCGTGTGAGAATGGAGGAGCTTGTGTTGATGTCGGAAGTGTGGAGAATTCATACTGCTCGTGTCCATTCGGATTTGGCGGACAACGCTGCGAAAATGGTAATTTGTGTGCAATGGCTAATCAGTAGTGTTTAACGATATCGTAATTGTCTTGTTTAGATGTCGACATCACTGTAGCAGGGTTTGGAAACACAGTCGATTCATATGTTCAAGTGTCTGGAACCTTGACCAGAACAGCAGATGATTCTGTTATTATCTCAGTGAAACCTCTAAGCAGTAATGGGCTTGTTTTCTTGATGATTCAAAATCTAAATGGTGTCGGTGACTTTATTTCTCTAACCTTGGTTAATGATAAGCCAGTGTACAAGTTTGATGTTGGAAGCGGTAGCGTGACTATAGCCAGTCCACAGACTATTCCACTTGGTGTCTTTACAAATATCGAACTAAGGTAGAGTCGTGATTTAGTTGCCTACTGTGGTGTCTAATACTTGTAATTTTGTCCTCTAGACGCAATGGTGTCGTAGGTGAACTATTGATTGATGGGGTGGTAGTTGCATCTGGGACAGCACCCGGAAGCCACGATATTGCTGATGTCATGGATGATTTCTATTTGGGAGGTGTTCCTAATCCATCCGGTATCATCAATGCAGAAATCAGTCCACGTACTGGCTTTGTTGGCTGTATTCGCTCTGTCAGTCTGGATGGCACTGAATTTGACATCAGTCAACGCGCTACTGCCGGTAGCAACGTTGGTGAATGTCCTGCCGATTCTTGTTCTCCCAATCCTTGTAAGAACGGCGGTAGCTGTACTAGAATTGGACCACACTTGTCTGACTTCGAGTGCACTTGCCTTAATGGATATAGCGGCCCAACGTGTGAGATCGTGTCTAATGTGTGCCTGGGGACTTCACCATGTATGCACGGAGGAGAATGTCGTGTGGACAGCAGCGCCACCGCAGGGTATCGTTGCATCTGCACTGCCACCCACTCTGGTCCACAATGTGAAACAGCGGTCGGAGATACAAAATCCGATTACTCTTATGCTGGAGATTCGTATGTTGCTTGGAATGTGGACCCTGCCGATGTCGACGTTACAACGGTCATCAATCTCCGAGTGTACCCCAACCAAGACAAATCTGACGGATTATTAGCACTGTTCATACGCCCTTCTGTTGACTTTTTAGCTATCACTGTCGATGACGGATTTGTAAGAGTTCGTATGGATCTTGGACAAGGAGAGATTTCTCTCACCAGCAGTTCACGTTTACCAGCTAATCTGTATTCCACGATTACAGTAAATCGAAACGGTCGAAATATTGACCTGACCGTGTCTGGTGCCAGCACGGTATCGGGTGCATCACCGGGATCGTTTTCAAGCCTCAATGTCAACAATCGTTTCTATGTTGGTGGTGTGCCATCGTCGGTAGGTCCGACTTTGCCATCTATACTTGCCGGAATCTCAGGGTTTATGGGTTGCATCACTGAAGTAACTGTTAATGGAAACTTCCTCAACTCAACCGATTTGTTATCAAGTTATAATGCAAAAGATTGCACTGTCAATCTGTGTAATCCTAGTCCATGTGAAAACGGCGGCACGTGTTCAGCAACTGGTAACTCGGTGTTTTGCGCTTGCCCACAAGGATATTCTGGGCCACGCTGTGCAAGTGATGATGATCCATGCTTAACAGTCAACTGTGGATCCGGTGCTACATGTGTGCCACTGGGCAATACGGCAGTCTGCGCATGTCCTCTTGGCAAAGGAGGTGAACAATGCGACCAAGGTTTGTCCCTTACTAATTGATGTTTGTGCACTGTCTGCATTCATTTACATTTGTTTCATCGTCTAGATATTGCGATCCAAACGATGTCATTCAGAGATAATCTCACATCTTTTGCTGCCTTTCCTTCACTTGGAAGTGACACTCGTTCGACAACAACGATAACAATGTCCATCAAGCCTTTAGAAAAGGATGGCCTTATCTTCTATGCGGGTCGCAAGACGACACCTCCTTTCACTGATTACATCTCAGTCGGTCTATATGATGGTTACGTTGAGTTCCGTTATGATTTGGGATCGGGAACAGTCGAGATTAAGAGTACCGAACGACTCGTTTTGTATCAATGGCATACCATTCGTGCGGAAAGAAATCTGAAGAACGGTAAATATTGCTGCAGATGAAATGTGGCAATACACATTGTATTAAGATTGGTTGGTGTTTTAGGACTGTCGACGATTGATGGTGGATCAGCAGTAAGTGGTGCAAGCCCTGGTTCGACGACACTGCTTGATGTACACGAGAACAACCTTGACGCTTACCTTGGTGGTCACGAAGACTATACTAAAGTATGGATCGTCTAGTTCCCTCACATCTTTTCCCACATATTAAATTTCAGTATTATTGTGACAGGTTGCTAGTGATGCCGGTCTCACAAGTGGCTTCACTGGATGCATCAAAGATGCCAACGTTAACGGCCGCGTCTTGGACTTTTCTACGGCAACTCGCGGTCGAAGCATTGCCGAATGCGACCAGCACCAATGTGATCGCCTCACTTGCTTCAATGGAGGAACTTGTACTGATGTCGACGGTCAGGGTAACTTCAAGTGCTCTTGCTCTCATGGCTTCAAAGGAGACAACTGCCAGCAAATGATTGCCAACAATTGCACTATTGGTAATGATATGTGTCACTCAAGCAGCCAGTGTGTGTTCAACTATAAAACTGAGAAGTATGAGTGCTTCTGTCCTCTTGTTCCCAATCCACAAAGAGGACAATTTTGTACTGAAGGTATTATAATTCATACTTAAACAGCATTGCACTGGTTTACACACTAACATTTGGTTTTAGTCACTAACTTCAAAGTCGCCAAGTTTAATGGCAACAGCTATGCAGCCTATAATTATCCTGCTCGTACGGCTCAGACCATCATCAAATTCAATCTCTCCTCTCAAGCTACTAATGGACTTGTTTTCTATCTCCCACCCGTATGTCGATCTTCATGTTTTAACTTGCTGTATGTTTCAGTTTTGTGATTATTATGTGACGACACAGGGTACAGGTGGTGATTACCTATCCATCGGCATTATTAATGGACACGTCGAACTGAGGTGAGGACAAGCCTGCAGTTTGATTAATAATTTATTATTAAGCTGCAATATTTGGCAATTGCAGGTACGATCTCGGCACTGGTGCTGCAAAAATAACTAACAACCAAGTGAACGTCACTGGTAGTCACGGATCGTGGCATACAGTATCTGCTTTCAGGTCTGTCAAAGGACATTCTTCACAGAAATTTTCCAATATTGGTCTGTTATACAGGGAACAACAGTCGGGTACTCTAATTGTTGATACACAGACTGCCACCGGCTCTTCTCTGGGCTCCGCAATTGGTCTGACTGCTTCATCGGGTCAGATGTACGTTGGTGGTATTGCTGTGAGTACAGCTGACTTGTCTGAGTATCGGGACATCTTGGACGGAGACTTCAAGATGGGTCTTGTTGGCTGTATCGCTAATCTGGAGGTCAATGATGCGCCTATTGACCTGGAAAAGATGGCACAGAGTGGTGCTAATGTCGAGAGCTGTGATGACTACTTCCCTGGCTGATGAGTGAAAGTAGTGCAATTGACGATTGACTTTGTTCTCATTTTTAGTTGTAGTCTGCTGCATGCGTGTGTTGGCTTTGTGCTGCTGTCTGTTTTGAGTTGAAATTTCTGCATGCCGTTTAGCTTTATGATTCGGCTCTAACGCCGTTGATTGCTCTTTTAGCGTCGCTTCTAATCACTGAGTAGTAGTATAGCTGCCGAGTACAATTGTTAGAGGGAAATAAAATGAAAACTTGCTTGTTGTGATCGTTGACTGTAGCAGAACAGAGTTATGTCACATCGATCTTCTTTAGTCTGACCTATTCCTTCAGACTACAATGCAGACTGCCAGAGTAAACCTGAGCTGGCTCTCCGAACAAAGGAAAAAATAATCCATTGTTGTGACACACTGAATAGCTGGATTTCGGTCTCATCCTAGCCTTAATGCTAATCCCAAACTTACTACTAATTTTACATTCTGAACAAATCCTGAACTTAATAAACCGGTTCACACTAGGAGGCAAGAACCAGTAAAACAGGATTTGCTCACCAAATTAACTTTATTAGCATTAACTTGTACTTGACAATTTCAATTTTAGTAGATCTATTACACGTGTACAGCAATTCTTTTTATCAAGTACAGTTTTCTAGAGTCCTTGTTTAGACTCAAAAGCTTCTATGAATTGTTCTCACCTCAAGCTTCAATGTAGATAGCTGTGAAAGACATAAATGCCAAAAAAGTAACGTCTTCGCACCATTCAGGCTGTTGAAACATTATCTAGACACATATTCTACACAAATCAACTCAATATTCTTTCACGTTTATGCCTCCTTACATCAATCATGACGTTCCCGCTCAAGGAAACTTCTAGACTTTGATTGGCTCTAATTTCACGATGAATGAATTTTTTGCGGGCTCGCTAATATAAATAGCGCCGACTAGCGGTTCACACACGCGAGGCAGAAACATGTTTTTAATCCGGGTTCCTACCGCGGCACTTCGATATAAAATTATCTATTGCAATTAATTAGCAATGGCACGTGTCTACAACAAGTAGAAAGTGTGTATACGTACAGTACCAGTAAAATAACATTTAGGATAGAAAACGTTCAACACTTCTCAACTAATTTAGTATATAGAAATACAAACGAGCTTTTAGTATCCGCAGAGTCACAACTGAATGCGAGTGACAAGCTGTAGCAGCAGGTCTTAGTATCTACTAACTTTATTACAATTACAAGTCAGTCGTATGGACATGATGAGAACGACGACAATCGTTTCACTCTCACTGCATCCATCTGTACATCACGACAGCAAATATTACGCTGCATATCAATGTGGCAAGACCGGCTCGTGGCCTGCAACACAATCAAAACAAAATCATTCAAACCAACGAATCATACAAACAAAAATGATGGCCAACTGTACAATGATTTGATGAGATGTTCGAGAGCAGTCACAATAGCACTGATGAGAGCCACCAGAGCCAGAACGAATGAGAGACATTTGGATAGTAGCCGCCACGCCCACGTACTACCACTTCCCTCCGACTCTACATGTTGATCGTTCTTAAATTCACAGAGCTATAACGCAGTAATCACACTTTTAATTTAATTAATAATTAACTATTAATTATTTAGAACATTTAATTATTTTTAATGCAACCAGTAAAATATGAACGCAACTGGCAGTCTATCATATCCAACTGCTAGTTGAGCTCCTCT
>NC_085104.1:479016-481516 GCF_963422355.1 Corticium candelabrum
ATCGATTTTCACCATTTAAAGAAAGCCTCAAATCACTAATCAAGTCACCTGGATGTTCGTTGTCTGCTTTATATAAACAAACAAAACAACGAATCAAAGACGAACACCAACATCACCTTAAGTCCAAACTGAAAAGTTTACAAGTTCAAGGAACCACCAGCAGACTTGATGATAAATACTGTCATTCTTGGTCAAAAGTTGTCTGTCAACTATCCTCTTATAAATTATCTTTTATTCTAAATGCTGTGTCAGAGACTCTACCCACCAATGCTAATCTTACACTTTGGAAGAGGAGGCCTTGTGATCAATGCCCTAATTGTGGAAAAAGGCAGACCTTACTACACGTCTTAAACAACTGTCCAGTTCTTTTGAATAAAGGTCTATATGCTCATCGTCATGACTCTATACTGAGAATATTGTATAATATGGCAAGGTTGAAATTGCCCAAAGAAAATATTATCTATGCTGACCTCAAATGTAGCGATGTGCCCTTCCCTTCACACATTATTAATTCGAGGTTAAGACCTGATATTATTATTTGGAATGAAAGAACCAACAGAGTCTATATAATTGAACTGACGGTGTGCTATGAAACAAACTTTCAGTCAGCAAACCAACGCAAGTGTGATAGATACACTGAACTGGTCGAAGAGATAAGATCAAGTTACAATTGCCAGCAAATAAACATCTCTATTGGTTCAAGGGGTATCATTGATCATCATGGACTGGACCATTTTCTTCAAATCCTTAAGCAACACCCAAGGAATGTAAATGTTTAATATCTTTAATCATCACTTGTTCTATTGAAGAGTCACACAGGATATGGATAATGAGAAATATGGATAATGAGAAATATGAAGTAACTGTATTATAACTTATTGATGTTACTTATTTAGTTTGATGTTTCGTGTACTTAGTCTTTTGCGCATGCATTATGAGGGGCAGTGCAAAAGATTATAGAGCCCCAGACTAGCTTGTATATTTTTGGTACCGCACTATTGTTACGTGCGTTGGCCTGGTACTAGCTAGTTGCTCCCTGTTTATTTCAATAAATGGGTCTAAACCGTGTAATGTGAGATGCATCCCTCCAATACAATAGTCTAGTGTATTGTGAGATGCATCCCTCCAATACAATAGTCTAGTGTATTGTGAGATGCATCCCTCCAATACAATAGTCGATCCTACGTATGGCGTTTATTTGACTAGGCATATATTCATAAATAAATAAGGAAAGCTGCATCTCATCAATACAATCCCTCAAATGTACAAACAATCTGCATTCATCTCAATGTTGTTTTCTCACCTCTGTTTGCTGTTCTTCACGATCATTATGTAAATGTTTAGATTCTTTCTTCCCAAACATCTTTTTCAACCCTGCCACATGCAAATACACATCACCAACTCATGCCCACTTCCTACTTTACTTCCATCAGACCTTCCCCTATGTTCGCCACAAATCTTCCCGTCCGGTTCATCTCGCTCTCAAGCGAATTGCTCCTGTCGCGAGTAAACGGCGACAACGAACGGCGAGAAGTGCGAGGAGAAGCCAACGCTTGGTGATTCAAGAGAGAAACGGTATGGGAGAGAGGAGAGGGAGATGGACTTCGTTTTCTTGATGAATGGCCAGGGGACGGTCGCGATGCGTTAGAATCTGCGAATTACACTTGATTAGTTCATGTACAGTAAAGAATTCTTGTTTATGAGGGAAAGCATTGTGTGCCGACCGTCAGACGGCAAGAAAAGGTGGGAATGATGACTTACCAGTAGACAAGAATGAACTCATCGTACGATAACCACATCCGGGACCTGTTTCTGTTTACAGCAATTGCTGTAAACGGTCTCGTGATAGTCACGTGATAAAGGCGCGCGCATTTTGAACGAAAGATCCACCTGTTTCATCTGCATTATGAAATTGTTGCAGCCGGTAAACCCTCCACTAGGAATAGTACGCGAGGCCAGCAGTTTTCCTTCATAAAATCTATTTAGATTTACAATAAGTCAAAATTAATATCAACTCTTGAAGCACCAAAGTCTCTCTATGTGAGCAACCTGTTACACGACTATTTCTGTATATAACTATAACTAAACTGTACAGATTCTGACTCATTACAAATTATGATGAAGAAACTGAGTTTGGATGCCTGGTGGATAGAAACATGCTACCCTCATCTGTCTGAATGCCACTGTCTGTTGTCATCGACGCCGCACTGCTCCTTGGTTTCAATGAATCAGGAGTGGTCGCCGGCGCAACTTTATTACGTGAAATATGCATCAAACTGGGTTGACCATTATCAGTGATTCTCTCCATATGAAAGTCGTCAGACGAACGCGTTCTGCATCTAAACCTAAACAAAAAATTTATCAACAAATGTCTGTCTACTTGTCTGTCCATTCAGTTTGTAGTCTGCCATAATTGTTTACCGTCTCAAAAAGTGTTTCCACGAGCGAAAAGCAGACGGAGTCAGCATCCAACTGCTCATTGCAACACCACAGCCAAACA
>NC_085104.1:486516-494016 GCF_963422355.1 Corticium candelabrum
ATTCCGCGAGTCATTGGTGAGAGAATAGGTTGTCCAGTTGTGAGGTTGTGCTGGCCAGTTGGTGAAGCATGTCGGGTCTTCGAGTCGCTCACAGCTTCGCGAGGCGACGACAGGAAGCAGCAGTGAAGCCACGACCATCAAACGCACCGCCGACATCAAGAAAATGCAATTTGGCTGCAAAACATATTCCCGTATGCGACGTCCCGTATTTGGTTTAAGTTCCCGTATAAATTGGTCCTCCCTCAATACCCCATATTTGCAGTTAACCCCGTATTAATCTTAAGTCCCGTATTTACGCATAATAAAGCCCGTATATTTTCGCTTCAGACGTTTTGGGTGCGTGTGTGCGTCTTGTGGAGAAGTATTCGAACATTGGATGGCGTTTATTGTACCGGAGGCTAAGAGAAGGAAAACATTTTTGGGAGAGAGTGCTCCACCAGGATACGTTCCTGGATTGGGAAGAGGGTAATGATAGTTGATAATTAGCACTACTCTACGTGAGAGTAACACTTTTGACATTTGTATCTGAAACAATATGATACTAGTCTGTGTATTGTGAGATGCATCCCTCCAATACAATAGTCTAGTGTATTGTGAGATGCATCCCTCCAATACAATAGTCTAGTGTATTGTGAGATGCATCCCTCCAATACATTAGACTAGTGTATTGAGAGATGCATTCCTCCAATACAATAAATAGTCTAGTGTATTGTGAGATGCATTCCTCCAATACAACAGTCCAGTGTATTGTGAGATACATCCCTCCAATACAATAGTCTAGTGTATTGTGAGATGCATCCCTCCAATACAATAGTCTAGTGTATTGTGAGATGCATCCCTTTAATACAATAGTTTAGTGTATTGTGAGATGCATCCCTCCAATACAATAGTCTAGTGTATTGTGAGATGCATCCCTCCAATACAATTGTCTGGTGTATTGTGAGATGCATTCCTCCAATACATTAGACTAGTGTATTGAGAGATGCATTCCTCCAATACAATAAATAGTCTAGTGTATTGTGACATGCATCCCTCCAATACAATAGTCCAGTGTATTGTGAGATACATCCCTCCAATACAATAGTCTAGTGTATTGTGAGATGCATCCCTCCAATACAGTAGACTAGTGTATTGAGAGATGCATTTAATAATTAATGCGGTTAAGAGGTACAGTCTCCTCAGTGCATTAATACTATCTGATCTTAATTTTTTCTCAGAGCAACTGGTTTTACAACTCGGTCTGACATCGGACCAGCTAGAGATGCATCTGATGCACCGTAAGCAGTAATGCAATGAAGCAACTCTTGCAAGACAATTCGTTTCCAATTTACTTACTAGTGAAGAAAGATATGCAAAAGGTGCAAAACCTCAGCAACCAGGAGCGAGGCCAAATGAGGATGAAGATGAAGAGGATCTGAATGAAAGCAACTATGATGAGGTGGAGTTCATTGTCTATGTCTTGCTATTCTCACTAGTCTGCTCTATGTGTATGCATTGTTGTTGTTGTTGTTGTTGTTGTTGTTGTTGCGTGCAGTGTGTTGATATTTGTTTATTTATGTCTGTGTGTGTGTTTTGTTTGTGCTGTTCCCATAAGTTGATATTTATTTATTTATTTATTTATATTTTATTGTTTATGTGTTGTATTTCAGTTTGCTGGTTATGGTGGTAGTCTCTTTTCGTCTGGCCCATATGATGAAGATGATGAAGAAGCAGACAAAATATACATGTCAATAGACAAACGAATGGACTGTCGAAGAAAAGAGAGAAGGTTGAAAAGACGGTTTGTTTTGGGTGTTATTATACATAGAATGGTATGACAGAGAGAAATTGTTCAAAGAGGAAACTGAAAAATATCGAATGGAGAGACCAAAAATTCAACAACAGTTTTCAGATCTGAAGGTAAGGCCTGTCTTTATTAGAGTGGACTATTGTATTGGTATGCATCTCTCAATGCATTAGACTGTTGTATTGGAGGGATGCATCTCACAATACACTAGACTATTGTATTGGAGGGATGCATCTCACAATACACTAGACTATTGTATTGGAGGGATGCATCTCACAATACACTAGATTGTTGTATTGGAGGGATGCATCTCACAATACATTAGACTATTGTATTGGAGGGATGCATCTCACAATACACTAGACTATTGTATTGGAGGGATGCATCTCACAATACATTAGACTATTGTATTGGAGGGATGCATCTCACAATACACTAGACTATTGTATTGGAGGGATGCATCTCACAATACACTAGACTATTGTATTGGAGGGATGCATCTTTCACATTAGACTGTCATATGCGCTGAGCTAAATGTGTTGTTGTTGTTGTGGCACATTAGCGTCAGTTGGCAGCCGTAAGTGATGAAGAATGGGCCAACCTTCCCGATGTTGGGGATGCAAGGTCAAAAAAGCAGAGAAATCCACGTCCAGAAAGGTAAGCAAAATAGCAAAGATATATTGTCACTGATACACACACACACACACACACACACACACACACACACACACACACACACACACACACACACACACACACACACACACACACACACACATACACACACACACACACACACACACGGGCATATAGACAGACAGACGTATAGACAGACAGACAGACAGACAGACATACAGACAGACAGACACAGTCAGACAGACAGACAGACAAACATATGACAGACACACAAACAGACAGTTAGATCAACAGACAAACAAATTGATGCAACATTGTCAAGACAAGTTATGAAATAGTGTGTGGTTATTAACTGGCAATAAATGTGCTGACCTTGTTGCACTGTTGACATGTAGGTATACTCCAGTTCCAGACTCGTTCCTCGAGAGAGCAGCCAAACAGAATCAACATCATGGAAATCTTGACTCGAAACAGCAAGTAAGGACAACAGTGAACTGCAACATTACACATCTAATTTATTTTATTTAATTCATTAGTATTCACACGTTGCCTTGGGGACGAACGTATACAAAGGGACAAACAAATGGATAAATAGAGACCAGACAGACAGGCAGACAGACCGGACAGACAGAGCAGACAGACAGACAGAGACAAACAGACAGACAAAACAGACAGACAGACAGAAGATAGACAGAAGACAGACAGATAGACAGAGGTGCCATATGTAGCTTGGTGTTTATCTCATGTCTCATTGTCCACAGAAGTATGGGTTTCAGACGCCATTGCCTGGCACGAAGACTCCGTTTTCTTCCGGTCTTGCGACTCCCGGTGGAAGCGCTCCACTCGATCTTGTGCAGATTGGCGAAGCGAGGAACTCAATGTTGGGAGTGCAATTAGATCAGGTGTGACACACATGGTTTACAGATATAGTCAACTTGTGTGCTTGTTTGTGTCTTTGTGTGTGTGTGTGTGTGTGTGTGTGTGTGTGTGTGCACGCGTACATGCGTGCGCTTACGTGTGTCTATCTGTCATCTGTCTGTTTGTCTGTTTGTCTAGCTGTTTGTCTCTTTCTGTGTGTCTGTTTGTTTGTCTATCTGTCTGTCTGTCTCTGTCTGTCTGTCTATCTGTCTGTTTGTTTGTCTGTTTGTTTGTCTGTCTGTTTGTTTGTCTGTCTGTTTGTTTGTCTGTTTGTTTGTTTGTCTGTTTATTTGTCTGTTTGTTTGTTTGTCTGTCTATTTGTTTGTTCGACGTATTATCTGTTGGTGGTCTGTCTGCCTGCCTACCATTTTCATCTGTTAAATTCCTATCCCAACCCTATACTCACATATCTATTTATGAACTTGCTTATCACATGCACTAAAATTGTACTTCACTTTTCTAGGTATCCGACTCTGTCTCTGGACAGACGGTCGTCGACCCAAAAGGCTACCTCACCGATCTCAACAGCGTCACACCAAAGAGCACATCAGACGTCGGTGACATCAAGAAAGCGAGACTCCTCCTCAATTCCGTCATCCAAACAAACCCAAAACACGGCCCTGGATGGATTGCCAGTGCACGTCTGGACGAGGCAACCGGCCGCATCCAAGCAGCTCGAAACACAATCATGAAAGGCACGGAGCATTGCCCCAAGAACGAAGATGTGTGGATGGAAGCAATCAGATTGCAGCCACCGGAAGAGTCGAAGGCGGTCGTAGCTCAGGCAATACAACATTTGCCACAGTCGGTTCGATTGTGGATCAAGGCGTGCTCGCTGGAGGTCGAAGTTGTAGCAAAGAAGAGAGTGTTACGACGTGGGTTGGAGAACGTTCCCAACTCTGTGAGACTGTGGAAGGAGGCTATTGAACTTGAGGATCCGGAGGATGCGCTGATGTTGCTACAGAGAGCTGTCGAGTGCTGTCCACAGAGTACAGAGGTTTGTGTGTCATCAAAAAGTCAATATTTCTGTTTTTTTTTATAATTTCAAACAGCTATATTGTAGTGTGTTTTGTAAATTAATTATTTTAAATTATTTTAAATTATTTTAAAGATAAATTGATATAAAAATAAAAAATAAAAAATAAAATATATGATATAATATATATATATATATATATATATATATATATATATATATAATATATAAAAAATAAAAATAAAATATCATATATAAAAAATAAAAAATATAAAATATAATTTATATAAAATAGAAATAAAAAATAAATAAAATATACATTATATAATATATAAAAATATAAAATTAAAAATAGAAAATATAATATATAAATATATATATAATTTATAATTTAAAATAAAAAGAATAAAAATAAAAAATGAAAAATATAATATAGCCGCGGCTTAGTGGTTTGCAACAATGGCTACCACTTCATGGTTTGGGGGTTCAAACCCCAGTGATGACAGTAAATTATGAAACTTGTCTGTCTTTCTCTCTCATGTTTCTCTAGCTTTATCCATGAGACTATGACTCGTTTCAGTCGTTGGGGAGTTTCTGTGGTCTGGCGAACGGTCCGTTGACGATGACGTTCAGTGCTTTCGTGGTGGTAATGCCTGCAATCTATATTGAATTGGCTAGTCATTGATTGCCGTATGGACTGCACGGAAACATGCACCCTGCTGGGCTCACCTGCCAGGTTGGTAGGCGCCCAGATGGGGGTAAAGACCCCACTTGCCCATCATGGAGGGGCATAACGACACATAATATATAAAAAATAAAATATATATAATTTATAATTTAAAAATAAAAAGAATAAAATAAAAATGAAAAATTGTAAAAATAAAATTAGAAATGTTTTAAACTATATTTTTGAATTTATGATTTTAATGTCCATACATTTACACCAGTTTGTAATTCAGATATGGTTGGCTCTTGCTCGACTAGAGACATATGACAATGCAAGAAAGGTAAGCATCATGTTGTAGTGAGACTGTGCATGTTTGTCACAAGGTGTGTGTTGTTGTGGCTTGTGTAGGTGCTGAACAAGGCTCGAGAGAACATTCCAACCGATCGTCAAATTTGGATTGCTGCTGCAAAGTTGGAAGAGGCGAATGGCAATGAGAATATGGTGCCGAAGATTATCGAGCGAGGTGAGTGTGCAACTGATGGCAAATTGTTGTGTGGTGAATGTTACTCGTACTTGGATTTATAGCTGTTGCCTCATTGAAGGCCAACCAAGTTGAGATCAATAGAGAGCATTGGATAAAGGATGCAGAAGACTCGGACAAAGGAGGAAGTGTTGCTACATGTCAAGCAATAATGTGAGCAATACACAGCATGCTATTATATTAGAGGGATGCATCTCACAATACACTAGACTATCGTATTGGAGGGATGCATTTCATAATACACTAGACTATCGTATTGGAGGGATGCATCTCACAATACATTAGACTATTGTATTGGAGGGATGCATCTCACAATACACTGGACTATTGTATTGGAAGGATGCATCTCACAATACACTAGACTATTGTATTGGAGGGATGCAGCTCACAAGACACTAGACTATTGTATTGGAGGGATGTATCTCATAGTACACTAGACTATTGTATTGGAGGGATGCATCTCATAATACACTAGACTATTGTATTGGAGGGATGCATCTCACAATACACTAGACTACTTTGACTCTCCAATTGTCTCTGATGAATTCTATTCCACAGGCATGCAGTAATCGGCATTGGAGTGGAAGAAGAGGACCAGATTCCTTCATGGCTTGAGGATGCTGAAAGTGTTAGTATCTCTCTCCATTGCAGTTTCAAATATTTTTTTATAAATTTGTGTAGAGCACAGCACATGGTGCATATGAGTGTGCACGTGCAGTATATGCTCATGCACTGGCAGCATATTCAGATCGGAAAGACATTTGGCTCGAAGCGGCGTATTTCGAAAAGAATCACGGAACTAGGTAAACATACATCTACACAGCAGTTTGTTGTGCCTCGTTTCTTTTGTTTGTATGGCCGACTGTCTGTCTGAAAATTTTTCCTCTTTGTGATCCCTGTATGTCCGTTGATTTGTCTGTCTGTCTGTATATCTGTCTGTCCATCTGTCTGTCTGTCTGTCTGTCTGTCCATCTTTCTGCCGTTTGTCTTTTTTGTCTGTCTGTCTGTCTGTCTCTTTGTTTGTCCGTCTGTCTGTGCATCTTTCTTGTTTTGTCAGTCACTGGTAAGTTATATTTCTATCTTCCCATCATAGACAAACTAGTTCGATCAGTTGTGTGTCATTCAGTGTGTGTTCATGTTCACTTTATCGCATAATGGTCTTACATTATAGAGAGTCTTTGGAAGCTCTTCTTCACAAGGCCGTCACACATTGTCCAAAGGCAGAAATCCTTTGGCTAATGGCTGCAAAATCAAAATGGCTTGCTGTCAGTCATTCCAAATTATCCACAACATCTTGTCAATACATTTGTTGTGATTTCAGGGTGATGTGCCTGCTGCCAGGTCTCTCTTGGCTTCAGCGTTCAAAGCTAATCCAAACAGTGAGGACATCTGGTTGGCTGCAGTGAAACTGGAATCAGAAAATAACGAGTATCAGAGAGCAAGACTGCTTCTACAGAAAGCTCGTACGAGCTGCCCGAGTCAGAGAGTCTTCATGAAGTCAGCAAAGCTTGAATGGATGATGAACAATTTGGATGAGGTACGTTACAACAAGGACAGACAGACAGATGACCAAAGAAACTGTAGACAGAATTAGAGCACTCTGTTTATTGCTTGATCATGTGGTTAGGGTAAGAAACTAGTTGAAGATAGTGTGAAACATTATCCAGACTTTGCAAAGCTATGGATGATGCTCGGACAGATATCGGAGCAACAGGACAAGGTGGACGAAGCAAGAGAATATTACAATCAAGGGGTGAGACCACAGTGAATTGCAACACACACACACACACACACACACACACACACACACACACACACACACACACACACACACACACACACACACACACACAACGCACACACCGGTTAGTTGTCTTCAGTATCAACCAAGTCTTGTTTCTACCTTCAGCTGAAAAAATGTCCACAGTCTGTGCCACTTTGGCTCCTACTGGTTCGACTAGAAGAGAAATCGGGTC
>NC_085104.1:496516-499016 GCF_963422355.1 Corticium candelabrum
CGCAAACCGAAATCTAATCGAGAAAACCGAGCAAAACAGAAACAAACACACACAAACACACACACGCGCGAGTCCACGCCCATCGCGCTCTTTCTTTAAAAAACGAAACGAAAAATAGTGAAATAGACGTCGTCTCTAGTTCTTTCCACTCGCCAGCTGCTGCACTTCTTTGCACTTCTCGACGCCCATCGCTCCGGGCCCGACGAGGCTCGTGCCTCCGACTCCCCTGTCTATTGAGAGCGACTGCTTGTCGCTGCGCATCTCTTTCTGTGCGATTGCTGTCTCCACGCCTACCGCTCCCGGTCCGTAGCTATTCGAGGTAGCAATGCCCTTGCTGATGGAGAGCGACTTGACGTCTTGTCGACTGGCCGTTTGGCTGCATTGCGACTCCATGGTGACGCTTCCGGCGCTGTAGTCGGCTCCTTTTCCTGCTGTCTTGTCTAGCTTTCCGATCGGCATGTTGATGTCTGCACGTTTGCTACAATGTGGCACGAGAACGAGGCTGCGAGGGATGACGTCAGAAGTGGGTGGGCCTGACGAGAAAACCGCCCATAGCGTTGATACTGGTAACGCTAAGTGAGGTAATGGTGTTAATCCGGGACCTACAGGATTGCAATTATTAAAAATTTAATTAATTTTAAGTAAGTTAATTAAACTAATTTACAAGAGGGACGTCTAGTAATCAAGATTGGTGCTGATCATAATCGTCATTGTTGACGATTGTGTGTGTGTGTGTGTGTGTGTGTGTGTGTGTGTGTGTGTGTGTGTGTGTGTGTCCATCCGCCCAGAATGAGCACATGTGGCAAGGAACTCATACAAGTGCCTCTTGAGTCAGGAGTTTCAATAAGTAGACATAATGAAAGCCAAACATGCATCTACCCACTAAACACACATACTGCAGTTATTTCTCTGATCATCTGCTTACAGTGTAGCACTACTGTACACTTCCACTAGCCTCAAATTTTAAACAATATTGTGCAAGGTTGATATAATTAATAATACAAAAATAAAAAATTTAAAATTAAAATAAAAACAAAATAAAAAATAAGAAAAACAAAAAACTACAATAAAAATAAAATAACAAAAATAAAAACAAAAAAGAAAAAGAAATAAAATATCAAAAATAAAAAACAAAAAAGAAATAAAAATAAAATAACAAAAATAAAAACAAAAAAGAAATAAAAATAAAATAACAAAAATAAAAACAAAAAAGAAATAAAAATAAAATATCAGAAATAAAAACAAAAAAGAAATAAAAATAAAATAACAAAAATAAAAACAAAAAAGAAATAAAAATAAAATAACAAAAATAAAAACAAAAAAGAAATAATAAAATATCAGAAATAAAAACAAAAAGAAATAAAAATAAAATAACAAAAATAAAAACAAAAAAGAAATAAAAATAAAATAACAAAAATAAAAACAAAAAAGAAATAAAAATAAAATATCAGAAATAAAAACAAAAAAGAAATAAAAATAAAATAACAAAAATAAAAAAACAAAAAAGAAATAAAAACAAAAAGAAATGAAATTAAAAATAAACAATCAATAATATAAATTAAATAATATTCGGATCTTAAGTTACTCGATGTTCCCAAGAGTTACAACACGCACCTTCTACTATCAACTTCCAATATGGCATAACCTCTCAACTCGTACTTGAAAATACACAAACTCGCAATACTAAAATCTTTCGCTACGACTCACTCAGTATGAAAACCTCTCCAAATACCGGACACTACCCGGGTAATACTTGAATGCCAATACTTGAATGCCAACACTCACATCCGGGCAACAACAACACCGGTATCTGATCACATCCGGGTTGCACATTCTAACCTCGTAGCCGGCCAACCCATCTACTGCATGGCCACGCACGATTACAGAAGGACACACCACACCACACCTCACACCGCGAAGTGACTTCTAACTATTTGTCCAAGAAGCTGCGATATCAATGCTTTGTCTTCAAACAGAGTGCTAATTAACTTAGCGCTGTGAAGCACGCAGAGAACTCTACCCCAGAGGACGACGCACAAATACACACTGAAAACGCCCTGCAATAGACACTACTCAATCCAAATTACAATAAGCTTATCACTACGTCCACGTCCATTCCATCACTTCCATCCCCTGCAGACAAGATGTCAACCTCCATTGTGTCCGGCTTCATTTTCCTCCCTGTCCTCCCTTTCCAATGGCCAGAGAGGCCTGATTTCCGGCGGTGGCCGTCGCCTGACTGTGCGTCGCATGGTCGATGCTCACCGAGCCCGCGCTGTAATCGGCTCCCTTGTCCGCCTTGGCAATCCCCGTCGACTGGATGTTCTTCCCTTCGGAGGCGATTTGCTGGCTGGACTTGCCGTGTTCGATGTTCACGGATCCTTGGCTGTAGTTTGCGCCCTGTCCGGCACCGGGTCCCAATTTTCCAACAGGCATCGTGTCGTGTGTAGCGCTCGCGTTGAGAGTTCGCAGATAGAATGACGAGGAAGGCGTTTGCCTA
>NC_085104.1:504016-521516 GCF_963422355.1 Corticium candelabrum
GCCAGAGGCATATCGCTTTCAATTACCGATGCTGCTAGCGTATCTCTCCAGTAAACAAGTAAAATGAAATTTTATTTAATTAATTTCAACTATTTCATGATATTTAATTGAATTATTTAGGTGGGTACACATTTATTTATATTAATATATGATATATAAAATAAAATATAAATGTAAATAAAAAATATGAAATATAAGTATATGTTATAATAATATTAATATTTTATATATTATATATTATATTTATTTATTTATTTATATTTAATTAATTAAACAACACGTGACACTGTGCAGTCATTAATTTCAATAAGTTTAAATTTGTACCAGAAATTTAAATTTCTTATTGATTGACTGTGGTTGTTAGGCGGAGATGGGCATGGTGGTTGACTTGACAAAAACGAGACGATTTTATGACTGTGAAGAGCTGAAAAAGAACAATATACATTACATCAAGTTGGAATGCCAAGGGTTTGATGGATTTATTGTTATTGTCTGTGTTTTGTGTCTGTCCATTTCTCTACTGCAATACTTAGAAAAACAGACAGACAGACAGACAGACCAGATAGACAGACGGATAGACAGACAGACAGATAGACAGACAGACTGACAGATAGACAGACAGATAGACAGACAGATAGACAGACAGATAGACAGATAGACATACATACATACAGACAGACAGACACACAGACAGACGGATAGACAGACAGACAGACAGATGGACGGATGGATGAATGAATCAACTGATGTATGTACTGAGTGATACTTTGTTGAATTCATTTGTAGACAAGGTGAGACACCCACTAAAGAGCAAGTTGCTACATTTGTTAAAGTGTGTGACTCTTTCTTTGAAAGAAATACAAACAGCATAATTGGTATAATACATTAAGATAAATAACACAACACACACACACACACACACACACACACACACACACACACACACACACACACACTCACCACATGCACATGCACACACACACACACACACACACACACACACACACACACACCTTAAACGTTTCATTTCCAAGGCGTTCACTGTACGCACGGCTTCAACAGAACCGGTTTTATGATCATATCATATCTCATTGAAAGATTAGAATGGAGGTAATCACCACACATACACTGTACTGTACCTACAATTATTTGCACCAATTGATATCAACTCAATGTTAGTCTAGAAGCTGCTGTCCACGCCTTCACTGTGGTAACAACACACTCAGCTGTATCTCCATGTTTGTGACATAAGAGTGAGATTTTAGGCTCGTCCAACTGGGATCTATAAACAAGATTATATCAAGGAGTTGGTTGAGCGATATGGAGATGGCAGTGATGACATCACTGTTCCACCAATGCCGGACTGGTGTGAAGACGACGACGTTGATGTGGATATTGACGGAAATGGACAGAGTGAGGACAATGGTATGGCTGAGAACGGAGAGCGACGAAGGGCGAAGAGGAAACGAGTTCAGGTGTGATGTGTCTGTCTACCTGTCTGTCCACCTGTCTATCTTTTTGCCGTTCTGTTTGTCTGTTTATGTGTTTGTCCATTCATCTGTCTGTCTGATTGTGTGTTGTGTTACCTTTCTGTGTGCCTGTCTGTCTGTTTATGTGTTTGTCCATTCATCAGTCTGTTTGATTGTTTGTCTTTTGACCTTTCTCTGTTGGTCTGTTTGTCTGTGTGTCTATCCATTCATCTGTCTGTCTGATTGTGTGTTGTGTTGCCTTTCTGTTGGTCTGTCTGTCTGTTTATGTGTCTGTCCATTCATCAGTCTGTCTGATTGTTTGTCTTTTGACCTTTGTCTGTTTGTCTGTTTATGTGTCTGTCCATTCATCAGTCTGTCTGATTGTTTGTCTTTTGACCTTTCTTTGTTGGCCTGTTTGTCTGTTTATGTGTCTGTCCATTCATATGTCCATCTGACTGTCTGTCTTTTGGATTTTCTGTTGGTCTGTTTATGTGTATGTCCATTTTCCTGTCTTTCTGATTGTGTCTTTTGGTCTGTCTGTCTGTCTGTCTGTTTATGTGTCTGTCCATTCATTTGTCTGTCTGATTGTCTGTCATTTTACCTTTCTGTTGGTTTGTCAGTCTGTCTGTCTATGTGTCTGTCCATTCATCTGCTTGTTTATCAGTTTTGTGTGTCTGTGTGTTCGTCTGTCTGCCTGTTCACCTGTCTGGCAATTCATTTCTTGTGTTTATCCATCTGTCTGGTTTATATTAATTACTCTGCTTTCTCTCACAGCCTACCACTCAGTTCATGGAAGGCGTGTCGGGTGTGGATGCAGTCTGTGATGCTGACAAGATCCACGAGCTACAGAAGAAATGCCAGAAAATGTGCAACTGGAAGAAGTGAGTTACGAGTTTAATTGGAAATTGAAATTCTTGCTACATTCCTTGCTACAGAAATGGGTTTCCTGGTTGTCAACCAGTTTCTATGGATGTCAAGAATATTGCAAAATTAGTTCAGATGCCATACAGAGTGAGCTGGAAAGCGGACGGAACGAGGTTGGGATATGATGTAAACTAACTGTTTGTAGAGGGACACGTACGTGCATGATATGAATAGACAGACGGACGGATGGAATGACAGACAGACAGACAGATGGGCAGACAGACGGACAGATAGACAGACAGACAGACAGACAAACAGATATACGGACAGATATACAGACAGACAGAAGGACAGACAGACAGACAAACAGACAGACAGACAAACAGACAGACAGACAAACGGACAGACAGACAGACAGATGGACGGACAGATAGACAGACGGAAGGACAGAAAAAGACAGATGGACGGATAGACAAACAGACAGATGGACGGACAGATAGACAGATGGACGGAAGGACAGACAGACAGACAGACAGATGAATGGATGGAAAGACAAACAGATAGACAGACAGATGGACAGACAGACAGACAGACAGAATCAAGTTTATTGTCAACAATCTTCACTACTACAACAATTACTGTTAAAACGAAATGTTCTACCCATAGTCCAAGACTATTGCTAATGTGTGGGTGTAAACACTGAATGTCTCTATCAGACAGATGAACGGATGGACAGACAGACAGACAGACAGACAGACAAATAGACAGACAGACAGACAGACAAACAGCTAGATAGAGAGACGGACAGACAGACAGACGGAAGGACAGACAAACAGACAGATGGACAGACGGACGGAAGGGCAGACAAACAAACAGACATATGAACAGACAGACAGATGGACAGACAGACAGACAGAATCGAGTTTATTGTCAACAATCTTCACTACTACAACAATTACTGTCAAAACGAAATGTTCTACCCATAGTCCAAGACTATTGCTAATGTGTAAACACTGAATGTCTCTATCGCGACTGGTACATCGCGAATGGTACATTGAGTTTGATATCAATGGTGTAACTAAAGTAGATGTGGTGTGTTGTCATGCAGGTATATGATGTTAATTCTGGCAAGGGATGAAATCTACATGTTCGATCGCGACAACACAGTCTTTGCTGTTCCACAGTTTACTTTTCCGCGACGGAAAAAAATTGAGGAACACGTTGAAAATACACTCGTTGATGGTGTAAGTTTGTGTCAAAGGCAACAACCACTGCTGATGACTGATGAACATGTTTGCAGGCAGGCAGTTGGACAAACAAGGAGACAGACAGACAAAAATGGATAGATAGAGATGGACAGAGACAAAGATGGATACACACACACACACACACACACACACACACACACACACACACAAATAGACAAACGTGTGGAAGGACAGACAGGTAGACAGACTAACTATACACAGACCACAGATGGGAAACTTGCAGGCAGGCAGTTGGACAAACAAGGAGACAGACAGACAAAATGGATAGATAGAGATGGACAGACACAAAGATACACACACAAAAATGGACAAATGTCATTCCCTCCACGTCATTCGTGAATGATGTCAACCTTAAAGTCAGTTGCGGAGATAGCTCTCCCTGACTCTAGAGACAGGGCCTCCATGCACTACGTGGAGGCTTAGGGCCAGCGCTACAATCCACCTGGAGCTTGGCTAGAGTCATCCAGGTGCACTGACTATGGCACAGCTCTGGGACTGGACACCAAGCCTACATGTACCTGTCTGCTGCATGATGTTAGGGCCAAGCCAGTGGTCATGTCCACCCCAGTCAATGACCAGGTACTCATTTATACTCCTGAGTCGAGAGAAGCAATTTGTGTGTAAGTTTCTTGCTTAAGGAAATTATGCCATAGCTCGCCATCACCGTGACTTGAACTTGCAACCCTGCAAGGTCCCGAATGTTTTTATTCTCCAAATGCACTCTCTAACCAATTGAGCTACAGCAACACACACACACACACACACACACACACACACACACACACACACACACACACACACACACACACACACACACTCACATAGACAAACGTGTGGAAGGACAGACAGGTAGACAGACTAACTATAAACAGATAAAATGAAACTTGCTGAGCAGCTGCATAAGAGACAGATGATCTGCCTCAATGTCAACATGAAATCAGCATCAATGCCAATGATTATTTCAGGAAATGGTTATTGATAAAGATAAAGATCAATTAACACCGAGATTTCTCATCTATGACATCATTACATTTGAGGTCTGATGTTGTAGTCTATTGTAATGATTGACGTTTCTCACAATAATATTGTCTTTTTTGTCAGGGAAATGATATAGGGAAGTCTCCTCTTGAGCAAAGACTAATGTGCGTTGATAAAGAGTTAATACAACCTCGAATTAGAGCTGTAAGTTTTTCGTATTGAATCGAGATGATGAAACAGGTGGACAGACAGATAGACATACAGGTGGACAGATAGACAGACAGACATACAGGTGGACAGACAGATAGACATACAGGTAGACAGACAGACATACAGGTGGACAGACAATAGACATACAGGTGGACAGACAGATAGACATACACAGCTAGACAGACAGATAGACATACAGGTAGACAGACGGATAGACATACAGGTGGACAGACAGATAGACATACAGGTGGACAGACAGATAGACATACATGTGGACAGACAGATAGACATACAGGTGGACAGACGGATAGGCATACAGGTGGACAGACAATAGACATACAGGTGGACAGACAGATAGACAACACAGCTAGACAGACAGAGACAGACAGGTAGACGGACGGATAGACATACAGGTGGACAGACAGATAGACATACAGGTGGACAGACAGATAGACATACAGGTGGACAGACAGATAGACATACAGGTGGACAGACAATAGACATACATGTGGACAGACAGATAGACATACAGGTGGACAGGTAGACATACACAGCTAAACAGACAGATAGACTTACAGGTGGACAGATAGACATACAGGTGGACAGGTAGACATACATGTGGATCGACGGTTAGACATACAGGTGGACAGACAGATAGACATACAAGTGGACAGACTTGTAAAGAAACACATGCCCAATCGACTAACAGAACGACGGTCGAGACGACTTCTTCAACGACACGTTACATCCATTCTAACGTTATACATACTTCATACAGGAAAGTGAAGGGAAACTACACAAGAGCAAAGAGCCGTTCAGAGTACGACAGAAATTGTTCCTTGACGTCTTACAAACAAGAAAGGTAAGTCAGAACAGACAGCTCAATGTATATGTCGTGCGCAAAGCTCAGATTTGGACAATCCATGGATTGCCTGCACAAACCATGCCATACCTAACCCTAACCCTAACCCTAACCCTAACCCTGACCCTAACCCTGATGATAACTCTAACCCTGACCCTGACCTAGACCCTAACCCTGATACTAACCCTAACCCTGACCCTAACCCTGATGCTAACCGCGATGCTAACCCTGACCCGAACACTGATGCTAACCCTGACGCTAACCCTGACCCTGACCCTGACCCTAACCCTGACCCTAACCCTGACCCTGACTCTAACCCTGACGACAACCTTTACCCTGACCCTGACCCTAACCCTGACCCTGACCCTAACCCTGACCCTGACCCTAACCCTGATGCTAACCCTAACCCTGACCCTAAGTTACCTTAACCCTAACCCTCAAATTCCCGGAAAAACTAGGAATCCACGGTTGTCCATATCCACGCTTTGCACCTAACATGTACATTACAATGTAAATTGATTTTTCCAGGTGTTAGAGGGCATTATGCCGACACTAAGTCACGGACATGATGGACTGATATTTTCACCTGCCGAGGAGGTTTGTAGCAGTGGTGGCATCTTGTTGTTGTGCTAGTGATTTGCTTGCTAGTTTGCAGTGCTGCTGTGCTAGTGCTGCTGTATCGTTGTCTGTGTGTATGCCTGTCTTTCAATCTCTGTCTGTCTGTCTGTCTGTCTGTCTGTCTGTCTGTCTGTCTGTCTGTCAATGACTTTACATATGATAGAGACATTCAACATTTTGTCCATTGACTGTTATTGTTTTACGGAGCGCTTGTTATTGGTAGAGTAAGCGTTCAAATAAAACAATCTGTCTGTCTGACTGTTTGTCTGTTTGTATCTGTCCGTCTGTCTGTATCTGTCCGTCTGTCTGTCTGTCTGTCCGTCCATCCATTCACCTGTCTGTCCGTCTGTCTGTCTGTATGTCTGTCTGTTTGTCTGTCTATGTATCTAACCATCCATCATTTATGTACTGGGGTACATTTACATGACTTGCACACACAGTCAAACATTGTTTGTCATCATTTTGGTTTCTAGCCATACACAGCAGGTCAGTGTTTTTCTGTACTGAAATGGAAACCAGCCGACCTCAATTCTGTTGACTTTCGTTTGCAAATAGCAAAAATCAATAAGACTGGGTATCACCTCATGCAATACCAGTCACGTGACCTTCACTTTTTATTAATTTTTAAAAATCTTTACAGTGAATTGCCAAGAACTGTGGGCTATCTCTGGGTTGGTGGAATGGACAACCCAATTTCTGAAATGATGCTGACTAAGGAGACAAAACAGTTGAATGGGAAGATCGTCGAATGCATGTGGAATCCTGTAAAATGTCAGTGGGTTTTCATGAGAGTGAGAGACGACAAATCGTTTCCAAACAATTGGAAGACGGCAGAAGGTGCTTACACACAATTATGTGATGCTTATAGTTGTGGTGTTAATGGTTGCATAAATGGACAAACAGACAGACAGACAGACAGATGAACAGAGAGACAGATGGACAGACAGACAGATGGACAGTCAGATAGATGGACAGACAGACAGACAGACAGACAGACAGACAGATAGATGAACAGACAGATAGACAAACAGACTGATGGACAGAGAGATAGATGGACAGACAGACAGATAGATAGATGGGCAGACAGGCAGATGGACAGCCAGATAGATGGACAGACAGACAGACGGACAGACAAACAGACTGATGGACAGACAGATAGATGGACAGAGACACGCGGACAGACAGATAGATAGATGGGCAGACAGATGGACAGACAGACAGACAGACAGACAAGACAGGCATGCGGATAAGGATGGACACACAATAGACATACATTGCCATCATGTCACATCAAACTCGGCTTTTGTGTAGGTGTGTGTAAGAGTATAGTGGTACCAGTGACGCAAGAAAAGCTACTAGAATACATTGAAAAATACGCACACCGCAACACAAGACCATCAAATCAGCAACCTAATCACAACCAACAAGGGAATTCACAACTAAAAGCCTCTTCTTCATCGGGGACTGCAGACAGTCTACTAATGCCTCCACCCAAGCTGCCACACTCGAAATAGAAATCACTCATCACATTCAATCACTTTGATTGGACAAACAGTTTTATGTATAATAAATTAGGAGCGAATTGTATTTTCAAATAATTGATATCAATAAATCCGGGAATGTTTATTGTAAATTGGGAAATTACAAAGTGAATGCCTTGTATGAATGTGTACTATATGAGTAATACTACACACACACACACAAATGAGATGTACTGGTGTGGATTAGAGTGGGTACTGTTGGACTAGCTGGAATTGCCGGTATAATTTGTCAAGGTCCGTCTATCATGAAGATATGGACACACGTATGCACACACACACATGTGCACACACACGTACATACACACACACACACACACACACAAACACACATACATGCACACAAGTACACACACACACGCACACACACACACACACACACACACACACACACACATGCACACACACACACACACACACACACACACACACACACACACATGCACGCATACACAGGAGGCATAAACTTTAATTTCCAAATACAAACTTACTGTAAATCTGATTACAACTAAAGCAATTGCAAATGACCTGTTACTTTGTCAACTTCAGTTACAGGCCCCATTATAGCTAACACTGTCATCGAACCAGC
The DNA here is from genome assembly GCF_963422355.1 of Corticium candelabrum. Taxonomy (NCBI): domain Eukaryota; kingdom Metazoa; phylum Porifera; class Homoscleromorpha; order Homosclerophorida; family Plakinidae; genus Corticium; species Corticium candelabrum. The sequence goes on from NC_085104.1 coordinate 512,413, forward strand.
AGGAATCTGCAACAAGTCTCGGTCACAAACATAAACATCACAGACAATGATGGCATACTTGTGTCTTGCCAGCATCTTGAGCTGTGTATGTAGGTAAATTTAGTGACGACGCTTTGCTTTCTAGAGACATTAACTCGGCACTACCACCAGCCTTTAGTACAATTTTTGTTTCACTGCATGAACAAAGAATGTTTGCAATATACATGCGGTTATTACACAAACAGTCTGTGATGCATCCCACCAATACAATAGTCTAATGTATTGTGAGATGCATCCCTCTAATACAATAGTCTAGTGTATTGTGAGATGCATCCCTCCAATACAATAGTCTAGTGTATTGTGAGATGCATCCCTCCAATACAATAGTCTAGTGTATTGTGAAATGCATCGCTCCAACACAATAGTCTAGTGTATTGTGAGATGCATCCCTCCAATACAATAGTCTAGTGTATTGAGAGATGCATCCCTCCAATACAATAGTGTAAGATCATGCATACCTCCAATACAATAGTGACAAAATGCATTCTTACACATTATTTTTTGCATGGATTTCTTACCCCATTTCTTGCCACAAAGCCACCATACTCTGTAGTCTCCCATCTCCAGCTGCCAAAATCATGTGCCGATACAGACCAACTCCAGCATGAGCAACTTGTGCTGCAATTTTCCCTATTCCCATTCCCAGGGATATGTCAACAGCGAACACCATCTTGTGACTTAGATCAAACATCACAGACCCTCCCACAGCAGCATCCGGCACTGCAGAAATCTAACATCAAACAACGTCAACCAAATTTTAATACAACACACACACACACACACAAATGGCAAAAATGGCAACTGGATAAGAAGCTGCCGTCATTACAGTTACGCCCCCAGCCAGATGGCTGGGTTCCTGTGCACTACGCAGGAGCTATAGGCCGTGTTAAGCAATCTTCTGGAGCCTGGCCAGGTACTTGCAGGAGCACAGACTGCGACGCTAACTGTGGTGTGGGCACCCGAAGTCCCACTAAGACCCTAGTGGCTGATGGACTTTGTCGTAGTCAAAGGCCTTTGCCACCCCAGTCAATGACCAGGTACTCATTTATACTCCTGAGTCAAGAGAGACAATTGTGTGTAAGTTTCTTGCTTACGGAAAGTATGCCGTAGCCCGCCGTCACCGTGACTTGAACCTGCAACCCTGCAAGTTCCCAAATGTACACACTCCATAGAAGACTCTCTAACCAACTGAGATATCACACCACACCCACACCCACACCTACACCCACACCCACACACACACACACACACACACACACACACACACACACACACACACACACACACAGAGTAACATTTCCTATTTAGCAACATGGGCCAATTACTAATTATCAATTATTACACTTAGTGGTTGATGCACATCCGGGTCACTGATATGGTCAAACACCCACTCAGCTGCTACATCAGCGGAAGCGTTTCCAGTATAATACAAACCCTGCAATGAACAACTCATTATCAAAACTGAATAATGGAGTGCAATACGTTCACCCTTTCTGCTGCATTTCTTGATATGCCCAAACTCAAAAGACTACTCAGAGCGTCTTCATTCGGATGCCAGAAAGTTGCAGAAGATGTTGAATCACTAACTTCGGTGCCATCCGGATCCATTGCGTGAGCTGTTTTCAAACTCTTAGCGCGCGCTACAAAGAGACAATCCCACTGTCAGAAAGTCACGTGGCATATGATTTGCATACGTAAATATGGGCTAGAGAACGTGCGTTAGCCTGTGTGCAGTAGACTTGCGTAGCCAGACTCTCTTCGACATCGCACTTCCGGTGGCAATTATAGCGCCGGAAGTATGATGGCGGAGAGAGTCTGACTAGCTGTGTCTACAGTAATATTATTCTATTTTGTCAACTTTATGTCTGCATCCTGCTTGTGTACATCACATACTTAATAGTCAATATCAAGTGACAAGACTTGATTTAATTAATTAATTTATAATAATCATACTCATTGATATTAATGGTTTAAAACATGTGATTGAAGCATGTACAGTACAGCTGCATTTATCACGACTCTCTCTGTTTGTCTGTTGCAATTACAATGTGGAGACTGAAAACAGCATACAGTAATACAAACGCTTGCGACAATACACGAAGAAGACAACAAAGTATCATAGTGTAATAAACATGTCATCATACATTATAATCAACTGCTTGTTTAGCTTACACAGCAGCTAGCCATCTAACTAAAATAATTAACGTTCTCTCTCTGTAGCTCTATACACGATTGTCATACATGACATTCGATCACAAGACAGATGGTGTGTGACCTACAGCATTGTGCGTATACGAGACTGGCTGAGATGAGTAGTGAGACTGATACACAGGTTGATGGTGAGATGATGCCATTGATGGATAGCCATAGTTAGATGCACCAGTACTGTTAAATAAATAATTATGTTAACTAGAATGATGAAATGTTTTGGATGACTCACGGCATGCCATGGTAACCGCTTGTCATGTGACCATCTGTTTGGTGTTGCTACAATGAGAGAGAATCACAAGAATTCAAACGATGAATTACAAAACAACAGACTAAGACATTCACTCACACACACACACACACACACACACGTGCGCACACACACACACACACACACACATACACACACACATACACACACACACACACACACACACACACACACACACACACACACACACACAACACACATGTACACGCACACATGCAGACACTCATGCATTCACTTGCACAAGCACACACACAGTGACACACACACACACACACACACACACACACACACACACACACACACACACACACACACACACACACACACATGTACAAACATTACAAAAGCGAGACTACTATTCACCATGACTGGTGCTCCCATTGGTGGCTGATGTAACATTGCAGGAGGTGGTTGTGTGTAAAACTGACCACCATAAGGAGAAACCCTGCCTGTTGCCATAGCTGGTTGAGGAGCATACTGACTAGACATCCCACCTTGATATCCATATGCCTGAGAGCCTAAGAAACACAGTGACATACAAATACGTTTAATTAATAATTAATTGCAAGGGAGTTTAATTCTTGCCTGTTTGTGAGTATGCTGGAGGTTCTGGTTCGGCTACTGGTAAAGCCGCAGCGAGGGTTACTGCTGGTTTTGGAACCTCTTTAATCAGTCTAATAACAATGAAAATTACACATCAAACTGGAGTATTGTATTGCAAAGATGCATGTGTTTTCAATACACTAGATTATTGTATTGGAGGGATGCATCTCACAATACACTAGACTATTGTATTGGAAGGATGCATCTCACAACACACTAGACTATTGTATAGGAGGGATGCATCTCACAATACAGTACACTATTGTACTAGAGGGATGCATGTCCTAATACATTTGAGTATTTAATGTAACTATGATATTGAAAAGATGCATCTCTCACTATATTATTCAAGCAGCATATATTTATCTTCTACCACATCGTGTTCCTTTACCTTTGATACATTGCCATTGCATCCTCAAATTGCTCTTTCAGTTTAGTCAACTCAGACACAGCTCTATCATCCCATAAATCCATCACAAATCCAACACAGTGTCACACATCAAAGTATCAGCAGCAACCCAACCTGTCTGTTTCTCTCATTTTGTCAGTCACTAGACCACCCATCTCCTTGCATTGCGCTAGACATCACACACAACGAAATCGTAATATACGCATCACCCATGCAAACGTATGACGTGAATACCCTCAAGCTCCTTCACAGTGGCGTCTTCTTCACCATTAGCGTCTGTTGCATCCGCATTCTTAAGCATCTCCAACAGAAGGTCGATCTTTTCCTAGTGTTACACGCTATGAAATGCCTGCACATCACATGCATCTTGATGTTATGCCCACCTCACTAATTTCTGCTTTCTTTTTTGCTTTTTCCGTTACTGGGACAGAATCAGCAAAGCGAGTTCGCCGATCAGCAACTAAACAACAGAGAAATCACTACTATGATATCAACTATAACACTGGCATGATACATTTCCGGCCACCAGCAGCAACATGACATAGTTTAATAAATGAGAAACAAACAGACAGACAGACAGACAGACAGACAGACAGAAAAACAGATAGACAGAAAAACAGACGGACAGACAAACACACAAACAGACAGACAGACAGACAAACAGACACACAAACAGACAGACAGACAAACAGATAGACAAATAGACAGACAAACAGACCAACAAATAAACATCTCACGTTGTTGACTGGGAGGAGGAGCTGATAAATCTGGAGATACAAAGTTGGCAGGAAACAAGCCAATGCCTTCATATGTTTGTCCACGCCACCAATTCGGATCCGAATCATCCAAAATTCCAATTATGTCACCAGCCTTAAATGATAGCTCATTGTCCTCTGCTGCCTCAAAGTTGAACAAGGCACGAACTTTACGCATTTCAGCTGGAGCCTGCAAGTAGGAAATTAATAGCACATGTAAAACACACATTAAATTCAAACAATTAATTAATTTTTATTAAAAAATTTATTATTTATTAATAAAAATAATTAAAAAACACATAAAATACAAATAATTATTAATTAATTTTTTATTAATAAATTTATTATTTATTAATAAAAATATTAAAAACACACTTTAAATAAAATATTTTATTAATATTTTTATAAACATATATTAATAAAATAAATAAATATTTTAATAATAAATTATATTATTTGTTATTAAATACAATAAATAAATAATAAATACACATTTACTTTTGTTATTTTTTGTACTAGTAATCCAAAACACTAGTTAACTAGTAAACGTCCGTATAACATATATTAATTAACTATTTAAAATTAATAAATAATTTAATGTATTAATAATTTAATGTATTAATAATTCAATGTATTAATAATTTAATGTATTAATAATTTAATGTATCACTAATACATAACTAAAGAAACAGATATATAAAAGCCTATGCTTTAGTGTTACTTCCATTAAGTAAAACACTCTAGACATGTTTGTACTAAAATGTTCACAGTTGTGTATATGAAGACATAAAATCAAAGTTAGTATAACACTGTACAAGGACATATGAAAAACAACTGACTCTTCTTGTTGGTGTAGGAGATGGAGCTCTGTTTCCTCCCAGCTGTGGATATAAACTAGAAACTGAAGAAGCAACAGGCTAAACACAAAATGCAAAAGTCATACAAAATCATATCTGTGTGTGTGTGTGTGTGTGTGTGTGTGTGCGCGCACGCGTGCGCGTTATGTATGTAAAGTGTCACTCTGAGGAGTCATTGATTACCGCTGCCTGTGGAGTTGAACTTGATGTTGATTCGTTAAGAGACATTTGGATGGCTCTAGCCAACTGTTCGTCCTCACTTATCTGGACACTCCCGGCTGGTTTGCTGACTGTGCTAGAAGCTGATGGCTAAAGTATGGATACTAAGTTAGAAGCAAATGACTCGGACGAACAGACATACAGACATACAGGCAGATAGACAGGCAGACAGACAAACAGACAGACAGACAGACAGACAGACAGTTGTGAGGGTGCACTCTTCCTTGGTCCTCCAATTGGTTCGTTGTCATTCGTTACATCCTCTTGTGCCACCATAGCCCAGTCAAAGCTCTCACTGTGCGATCAGCTTACCAAATTGGATGATGTTCAGAGTGCAATGCTGTTATTACAATGCTGTTACGTCCCCAACATTACCCATTTGGCCCGGACAGTCCATCCTGATTTGCTAGTTCATGCTTCTACAATCCATGACTCTGTGACAAAAGAAACCTTTTCTTACCTCTTAGGTTATGACATGGTTGATGACAGGATTGGCATCAGGCTTCTTACCCATCAGAATGGGCGGTTTCGGAACAACTCTTTTGCTGTCAGTGAAACAGACAGCTTTTGCTGCATCCTGGGCCAACGCTTTTACAGGGCTGCCATTCCAATTCCCTGTTTACTACCTATCATCGACAGTCTCTTAAGCTCTTCAACCTCTCCAATCAGCGAGGCCATAGAAAGGTCTGTCCCTCCAGAAAAACATATCTCTGACTACCTGCCATGTGCTGGAAAAGTTCAACAAAGGCTATCTTCTGTCACTGCTTCCTCCAATGCTCAGTATCTACTCAAAAATGCCCCCACTGCCAGAAATGCAGCCCACCTACGCTCAACAACAGGTAAGGACGCTGAGACTTGGCTTAATGCTATCCCTACATCGGAAGTGTTCGCATTCAATTCTTGCGAATTTCGCTTGGCGTCCTTCCTTCATTTGGGTTTGCCCATAGCCTTCTCCAGATGGACAATGACATGCAATTGTGGAGCTCTTATAGATGACAATGGATACCATTTGCTGACCTGTAAGACTTGTGGCGGGCCGATATGGTCTCACAAGTCCATTTCGTCTGTCTGGTCTGATTGTTTTCGTGGGTTGCATATCCACCACCGCAGGGAGCCGAGGAGTCATTATACAACTACAGACAACAGACCGGACATCGTATTTTTTACAGACATAGGAAACAACGTTGACCTAGATATCTCCCTCGCCTACCCATGGAGTAGTGACATCTTTCCATCATCTGCTGTTGTTAGTGGTGCTGCTGCAGAGAGGAGAGCAGACAGAAAGAAAGAGAAATACAGCAAACAGCAATTACCAGGTGGCATGATTGCCACTGTAACCCCACTGGTAATGGAGCATTTTGGAGCTTAGGGGATCGATGGGTGGAAACTCCTGTGCAAGTTATCAAAGAAGTCATCAGACAAAGTGGGACGACCGAACGCTGTGGAGTTTATCGACCTCTGGTCCAAACGCTTTTCTATTCAGCTCCAGAAGTGTAATGCTAGAGTCATTTCTAAAAAGCTATCTTCGCTGTCTGAAGACCACAGATGTGACCTCTTTGCCACCCAGTACTTTAGCCACTAGCTGGTACTGGAGGCTTTGCTTGTACACTGTAGTTTTTAATTAAGTGTAGTCCTCATTTTGCTTTACACGAGTTTCAATTGTAGCTTAGTTTAGTTGATGAACACTACTAGTAGTTGGACAGTACATAGTACCCTGCATTGCAAAATGCATCATAAATAGAAGTTCAAATATATGTGATGGACAGACAGACGGACAGACAGACAGGCAGGAAGGCAGGCAGACAGACAAGCAGGCAGACAAACAGTCAGTCAGACAGACAGACAGACAGACTACCAACCATAGTGTGTGCACCAGACGACGGAAAGTGAACTCCTTCTCTCTTCAAGTTCCAATAGAGTTCATACTCGATGATCCTACCAAGTCCCACCATCACACAACAGCAAACACAAACGACAACAACAACAATGGAGTCACACCCGAGATCAGCGTGTCCCTTGAAGTTCTCAAACACCCATTTGTGTATCAACTCCTTCATCTTGTCAGCCACTTTCTGCTGTGGCCCGGACTGCATAGACACACACCACAACAAACTTAATCTACGAAGTCGTAAGTGATGCTGTTGATATCAATTTACCATTTTTACTAAACGTCGAAATTCTGTTGCAAAGTCTCTGGAGCATACAAGCAGATGCAGCTGCTTCCCGCAGTTTTCCACGAGTGCACCGAGGAGCTACACACACAGAGAGAAAGAGGAAGTGGAATTGGTGTGAAATGATGGATACATGTGTACACAAACATGGCAAACAGACAGACAGATAAATAGACAGACAGACAAACAGACAGACAGATAAATAGACAGACAGACAAACAGACAGACAGATAAATAGACAGACAGACAGACAAACAGACAGACACACGCACGCACACACACACACACACACACACACACACACACACACACACACAACCAAACAAACACACTGACTGGTAAACAAACAGACAGACAGATAAACAGACAATCAAGCAGACTGGCTGACGAACCGACCGACCGACCGACAGGCTGACAAACAGACAAACATATCCAAACAGACAAATAAACAAGTAAACAAACACAACGAGCCACGCCCACAGCAAGAACAATCACTTTGCCTCACATTTAGAGTGTGCAACACCACTAACGCTCTTGGGTCTCCAAGTCTCTTCTTGACCGCTTTCATCACTTCCGCAGGTCTGAAGAGAAAGTAGCAACAAACCGAAAGTAACTCGAACAAGTAGCTAACAAGTTACATCAATACTAACCCATTCTGTGATTCATTCACACGATCACATATGTCCATAACAAGAGCCCAGTCGACGTCTGACTTTTCATCACTTGTTGCTTTCGCTGTAGACCGAATGGGCCCCCAATTACTTTCTTTCAATCAATCGTCTATTGGGGGTCTTACCAACGTCGTCGTATATAGAGCGTGACATTCTGTGCTTGTGGACGTCTACAATTGGCGTTCGAAACCCACGTCAGTAGGTGACGTAAAGGTCACGTTTGTGTGATATCATCGCTTATCACGTGCTGCTTTCACGTGCACGAGTTTCCCGTATGTATACCATATGTCAGTTATGTCATCGTCAGCGTGTGAGAGTAAAGAGAGCTGTAGTGATACTAGTGAATCCGATCTGGAGCCAAAACCTAAAAAGAAAAAGAAAGAAAAGAAAAAGAAAGAAAAGAAAAAGAAGCGAAAACTCTCAACCGAAAGTGCGAGAGAAAGTAAAAGTAACGAGATGAAAGAATTTCATACAACACACAGAAATAAACACAAAAAGGAAAAGAAAAAACGGAAGAGAAAAGAGAAGAAAGACACAAAAGTGAAAAAGAGGAAGAAAGAGTGTACAGATGAAGAAGATAGCACAAGAAAGCAAATGATGGGAAGTCCCGTATGTTCCCATCAGACTGATTCTCCTTGCAGTAAAGAAAGGTTCCTCTACTGTTGTTATGTGATGCAGAAATTGGAATATATCGTTGGTACACTTGATACCCGTGCTGTAGGGTTGTTGGAATGATGACTAAGGAAGAATGGGAAAGGCAGCAGAAAATTGTTCGAAGAATTGTTGATCCGCAGACTGGGAGAACAAGGTTTAGTTATCATGATATGCATGTACTTGTTTGTCTATGCGTTTTTTCTTTGAGTCTGTCTGTCTATCTATACATCTGTCTATCTGTATTTGT
>NC_085104.1:524016-531516 GCF_963422355.1 Corticium candelabrum
CACCAAATGTATAGACTACAACATACACAGCAACCTGTACTACCCAAACAACCCACACATTCTTGAAATTACATAAACGTTATTATGTCTGTTAATCTGTCTGTCTGTCTGTCTGTCTGTCTGTCTGTCTGTCTGTAGTTGTACAGTCTTGCAACTCTTGTGTGATTTTTAAAAAGTTGTCAAAGTTGTCTAAGTGCAATTTTGATGACTTTCTATATGATAAAGACATTCAACATTTTGTTCATTGACTGTTATTGTTATGCATACGTAAAGTTAGCGATTGTTATTAGTAGAGTGAGAGTTCAAATATAATAATCTGTCTGTCTGTCTGTCTGTCTGTCTGTCTGTCATGATCACATATTTCTTAGATCAAACTAATGCACATTTCTGCAATAAACTTAAAAGGCTACAACTAAAATGAAATGTCTATAAATCACTAGTGTAAGAAAGCTAATGTGGGAAGATCTGAGTGCTGAGAGTCATGGAATTCTCAGGTCCACCACATAGTCCGGACAGTTTCTTTAACATCGCTTGTGCATTGCAACCTTTGTAGCTGGGTGGAAAAGCGTTTTCTCCAATAATGCAAAAAGAGCATTCGGGTCATCCGGTTTCATCTGATGACTGGTTGGACAACTTTTTCAAGAACTTCCTTCCTTGCTCTCCCCATGTATCAAAGTGCTCGAGAAATAATGTTGTCTGTCCGTCCGTCCGTCTGTCGGTCTGTCTGTTATCATAATCAATACATATGATTTGTGATATAAGTTATTAGTTGTACCTTATGAAGCCCATGACTGATTGACTGCCATGACATCTGGCAATGGTTTGTCCATGTTGTGGCATTAACCCAAGCCCAGTAGACTGACAGTGGATACTGCAATGTCAAACTGAGAAGGGGAATGCTTACAGAGACATCTAGAAACAAAGACCTGCTGATTACCACTGGACACACACACACACACACACACACACACACACACACACACACACACACACACACACACATGCACACACACACAAACAAACAAAAACAATGATAATATGCGTAAAACTGGTGACTGTCGCTCCACTTTGCCACACAATCTTCACCTTCACGATTCTGTACCACAAGCTTCATTACATCATTCATGATAGAATTGTCATTTCCACGTTCATCAAACAAACCTTCCAGACGTCTAAACACGTAACAACAAATCAAGAGCATCTAATACAACAACAAAAACCGTAAGTTGAATGTCAACCTGTGCAGCATAAGCTCCATGCTGCCATTGTTGGCAAACACAGCAACTGGTCGCATCGACAGCCACGCCATGGATGTGTTGGTGCCGTCTAATGATGCCCAACCAGTTAGTGGAAATGTGTTTCCTTGAACTGGCTTGCTATCGTTAAATTTTCGTATCTAAACATGAGATGGAGATGTGTGTTGTATGTAGTATGGTAAGTCACTTAGCAGGTATGCAGTTGACAAACAAACAAACAGACGGACAGACAAACAGATGGACTGACAAACAGACAGATAGACAGACAGATAGACAGACAGAGACAGACAGACAGACAGACAGACAGAGAAACAGACGGACGGACAGACAGACAGCTATGACGGACTAAAAGTATTTTGTGGCATTTTGGTAGTCAAGTTGTCAAACCATTGCAAACAAACCTGGGGACAAGAATATTAACAGATAAACAAACAGACACAAACAACAAACAAACTAATAAAAAACAAGCAAACATGGTAAGAAAACAAACAAACTAATAAGGAAATAAACAAACAAACAAAATAATAAACAAGCAAACAAACAAAATAATAAAGAAACAAACAAATAAACTAATAAACAAGCAAACAAACAAAATAATAAGAAAACAAACAAGCAAACAAACAAACAAATAAACAAGCAAACAAACAAATAAACAAGCAAACAAACAAATAAACAAGCAAACAAACAAAAATAAGGAAACAAACAAACAAACTAACTAACTAACTAATAGACAAGCAAACAAACAAACTAACAATCAAATAAACAAGCAATCAAACAAATAAGGAAACAAACAAATAAACAAAATAATAAAGTAACTAACAAACCAAAATGCAAGTAAGCAAACAAACAAACTACCAGACAAATAGAGAAACCAACCAACAAGCAAACAGACAAAACAGACCCACAAAAAAAGACAAACTAAATAATTGTAAATACAATACAATACTATCAATAGAAGCAACTTTATGGAGTCCATGCAACAATCATTTAGACAACATCTACTAACCATAGTTTGAAATCCATTGTCAATAGTTGTGAAGAATGAGCCACTGTCGATGTCTGTTGCAACATTTGATGTATATGAAGCTCTTGGTAAGATAGGCAACTCACCAATTCTACAAGCAATAACAGAAAGCAGAAAGACAACTGAAGCAAACAAGATTGCACACAGCCAAACAATGAGACAGACAGACAACGTGACAAAGAAACAATGAGGCAGACAGACAACAACACAAACAGACAAATAACGAGACAGACAGACATACAACAAGACAGACAGACAGACAGACAGACAATAAGACAGACAGACAAACAGACATATAATGAGACAGACAGACAGACAATGAAACAGACATACAACAAGACAGACAGACAGACAGACAGACAGACAGACAGACAGACAGACAAACAGACAGACAATGAGACAGACAGACAACAAGATAAACAGACAAACAGACATATAATGAGACAGACAGACAGACAGACAATGACACAGACATACAACAAAACAGACAGACAGACAGACAGACAGACAATGAGACAGACAGACAGACAATGAGACAGACAGACAACGAGACAGACAGACAACAAGACAAACAGACAAACAGACATATAATGAGACAGACAGACAGACAATGAGACAGACATACAACAAGACAGACAGACAGACAGACAATGAGACAGACAGACAACAAGACAGACAGACAACAAGACAGACAGACAATGAGACAGACAGACAATGAGACAGACAGACAACAAGACAAACAGACAAACAGACATATAACAAGACAGACAGACAAACAATGAGACAGACATACAAGACAGACAGACAGACAGACAATGAGACAGACAGACAATGAGACAGACAGACAACGAAACAGACAGACAATGAGACAGACAGACTATGAAGCACACAGACAATGAGACAGACAACCAGACAGACAGACAACAAGACAGACAAACAAGCAATAAGACAGGCAGAAAACGAGATAGACAGACAAACAACAAGACAAACAAACAAACAAACAGACAAATAATGAGATAGACAGACAATGAGACAGACAAACACAAGACAAACAGACAAAAAATGAGACAGACAGACAACAAGACAAACATACATTTAAATAATGAGAGAGACAGACAATGAGACAGATTAGACAGACAAACAACGAGACAGACAGACAATAAGACAGACAGACATACACATATGCAAAAGATGCATTCGAACACCATCCATACCTCGTCTCCATATCAATTATCGAGCTGTTTGCATATAATCGGTACGTGTGGTACAAGTAAAACTGTAAACAAACAAACAAACAAACAAACAAACAAATAACTGAGATAGCCAACTGCTTATCTGCATCATCCATACTTGCTGTGACTTACTGGTTCATATGTCTGTGTTACCTCCCAGACAAGTGGACCATTTGCACTCAAAACAGTCATATTCAACTGTAAACAGAAAGAATAGACATAATAAATAATTCCAGAATATTAGTATGACATCACACATGCACACACAAATAAACAAACACACAAACACACAAATAAACAAACGCACAAACGCACAAAGAAACACAAACAAACAAACAAACACAAACAAACAAATAAATACACACAAACCAAAAAACACAAACAAATTAACAAACAGACAATCACACACAAACAAACAAACACACACAAACCAAACAATACACACAAACAAACACAAACAAACAAAGAAATACAAACAAACAAACAAACCAAAAACATACAAACAGACAGACAAACACACACAAACAAACACACATAAATAAACAAAGAAACACAAACAACTAAACAAACCAAAAAAGCATACAAACAAACAAACACACAAACAAAAATGACACAAACAAACACAAACAAACAAACCAAGAAGCATACAAACAAACAAACACACACCAACAAACACACAAACAAACAAAGAAAAACCCAAACAAACAAACAAGAAAGACACACACACACACACACACACACACACACACACACACACACACACACACACACACACACACAATGGACAAATGGACAAATGTCAAGCCCTCCATGTCATTCATGAATGACGTCAACCTTAAGGTTAGTTGCGGAGATAGCTCCCCCTGACTCTAGAGACAGGGCCTCCATGCGCTACGTGGAGGCTTAGGGCCAGCGCTACAATCCACCTGGAGCTTGGCCAGAGTCATCCAGGGGCACTGACAATGGCGCAGCTTTGGGACTGGACACCAAGGCCCACATGTACCTGTCTGCTGCATGATGTTAGGGCCAAGCCAGCGGTCATGTCCACCCCAGTCAATGACCAGGTACTCATTTATACTCCTGAGTCAAGAGAAGCAATTGTGTGTAAGTTTCTTGCTTAAGGAAATATGCCATAGCTCACCATCACTGTGACTTGAACCTGCAACCCTGCAAGGTCCCGGATGTTTTCATTCTCCAAATGCACTCTCTAACCAATTGAGCTACAGCACCACACACACACACACACACACACACACACACACACACACACACACACACACACACACACACACACACACACACACACACACATCTAGTTGGGTACCACAAATTGCTCCCGCCATCACCAATACCTTAGGAAATGCATCAATCTTTGAAGAAGTTCCAGGTTCAGGCATAAACGTGTACACACTTCCTCCATCAAATGACAACAAGCCGCTGTCCTTCTCTTTATATTGTTTAAATACATGGTTCATAGCATGTTTTTTCAAGCTTGTTTTATTTGTCCAACGATACAGCCGCTCGCTTTTATCAAAGTCGAGTTTGATGTTTCCATTGTCCAATGAGAAGTTTCCATGAATGATAACATTTTCTGTATAAAAATTTAATAACTCAATAGGTGAGTAAAATTAACACAAAAATGGATAAAGAAACAAACAAATAAACAGACAACAGATAAACAAATAGACAAACAAACAAACAACAAACAAACAAAACAAACAGACAAATAAACAGACAACAAATAAAAATTAGACAAACAAACAAACATGCAAACAAGCAAAATAAACAGACAAATAAATAATAAATATAAAACAAACAAACAAACAAAACAAATAAACAAAATAATTAAACATAAAAACAAATAAACAAACAAACAGACAAACAAACAAATAAATAAACAAATAAACAAATAAACAAACAAACAAATAAATGAACAAAACAAACAGACAAATAAACAAATAAACAATAAATATACAAACAAATAAACAAACAAATAAACAAACAAATAAACAAACAAACAAATAAACAAACAAATAAACAAACAAACAAATAAACAAACAGACAAACAGACAAACAAACAGACAAACAAATAGACAACAAACAAATAAACAAGCAAACAAATAAATAAATAAACAAACAAATAAATAAATAAATAAATAAATAAGTAAACAAATAAACAAATATAAAACAGACAAACAAACAAACAAACAATCAGACAAACATACAAACATTAAAACAAAAATAAATAAACAAGTAAGTAAGCAAACAAACAAATAGACAAAACAGGGAAGCAAATTACAAGTGAGTGTTATAGTTAATTATTATGTGTAGTGGCTACTGTACAAATTTCAGTTACATATTACCAGATTTCCTAGTACATGGTACTCGTTCCAAGATGACAGCTGCACTTGTAAGAGGGTTGATGTGCACTAGAATGTGCAAGTTGCCATCTGCTAGTTGACTGGGATAATGAACAGCCTAGAGAAGATACGTACATACTGATGATGTACCATGATGTTTGAGAGCAAAGTAATGACACTACGGCACGTGACACAGATGTAGCTACAATCACACTAGCAACTTCAAACCAAGCCAGACCACATAAATTTTTTTAAGCTTGCCATATTAAAGGCTTCGTTTTATGTCGATTTGGCCATTCATATCAATTTCTACTATATCTGGCAAGGTTCTGAAGTCTCTAGTGTGAACATGTCATGAGGTATACGCACCAGAAACATGAATGGGAACTTGCAGAAGAAATTAAGAACACAGAAGACAACATACGAGCAAACCAGCCAAGCAGACATAGAGGCAGGCATACATAGACAGACAGACAGACAGAGTGAGAGAGTTTGTCAAACAGCCCAAGAAATTACAACAAAAACTATCTAGTCAACTATACGAGGCAAATGCAAATTCCTGCCTGGAAACTTCGATTTCACAATCCGATAGAGCTACAGCTAAATTTAGATCAATAAGAGGTAAGGGAGCTGGGTCATGGCTGGAAGGCATTCCTACTGAAGAGATTCTTGCACTGAAACCCGACAAATTTCATTTAGCAGCATCCCTGAGGTTGGACATACCTGCACCTTTTGTCAACTGGAACATCCAGTGTGAATGTGGCAAGTTGGCAGATGAATATCATCTTCTTACATGCAAACATGGAGGTGGGCCTGTGTGGCAACACGATGAAATTGTAAATGCATGGAGCACTTGTCTACATGAATTAAAGATTCATCACGAGAAAGAACCTCAACATCGTTACTCTGGAAATGAGAATAGACCAGACATAGTTGTGTATGACTCTGGGTGTAGCTATGACCTTGATGTAGCTATGGCTCATCCTTTCAGCCAAGACACTTTAAAGCAGGCAGCTTTAGAGGAAGGTTTTGCTGCAGCAAGAAGGGAGGAAAGGAAGATGATCAAATACAAAAAACAACAACTTGCTGGCAATACATCAAGCCTCAATTTCCCTCCTCTGGTATTTGAACATTTTGGAACTTGGGGATCAGAAGTTACCAACTATCTAAACAAACTAGCCAGAAGATCAAGGGACATTGAAGGCTATACAAATGAAGCTGACTTTAGAGGTTTTTGGAGGAAAAAAATCTCAATAATATTACAACGATGTAACGCTAAAGTCATCCTCCACAAGCTGACATGTGTCTTCCCTGAATAAGTAGATGAAAACATATATGATAGAAACTATCGAAGTAGTTTGCATTAAACAAAAGCTGAACTCAGTAGATTGCTTGTATTTAGTGTTAGAAATGTAACGTAGAGTTTATGTTTCAATAAATGAAATTGACAGACAGACAGACAGACAGACAGACAGACAGACAGACAGACAGACAGACAGACAGACAGACAGATTGATATATTTGAACTCTTACTCTACCAATAACAATCGCTAACTACAGACAGACATATAGACAGACAGACAGACAGACAGGCAGGCAGACAAGCAGACAAGCAGGCAGGCAAGCAG